>NW_015666201.1:298339-310156 GCF_001515625.1 Sinocyclocheilus rhinocerous
GCGCTGCGTATGTTTAGCTTGCTTTAAGGCCAAAGTATACTTCGGTTTTTACTCATACACGAGGGTCCGTGTACACCATGCGTGACGCAAATGACATCACCAAAATAGTACGCGTGCACTCGTATAATGTATAATGAGTGGTTCCCTGCATTATTTTAGGAAAACGTTTTGTGATTACAATATTGAGCTGCTGCAATGGAGCAGCTCTAATGCGCCATTAAAATGAACAGTGAAAGTAACAAAAGCTTATACAATACATTTTAACAGGTATAATTAAGTGTGGAAATAACTGAAGGTAATATCTGTTTGTTAAATATTTCTGTACCCAATATTTAAAAAAAAAAATACAAATGCTGTGAAAATATCGGTATCGGCGAGTACCAAAAATGAAAGTATCGGACTCGTTCTGAAAAAAGTGGTATCAGTGCATCCCTAATTGCTGTATTGCATGTTGAAAGCAGTCATGAATTGAGTCTTCTGAATGCTTTATATCAGGAATGTCCATTTCAGTTAGGATTGAGTTTATTCATGCACATCACTATAATCTTAATCAAAAAGATTAAAGGGATAGATCACCCAAAAATTTCACTCAGCTATACATCACACTAGGGATGCACCGATATGAAAAGTTTGACTGATACAGATAATTCTATATATATATGAAAGCCGATAATCGATATGTTGGCAGATAAATCCACATTTTTATATAATTTGAGAGCCTGATTACAAAAAACGTCTCGCCATTAAAAGCCATTAAACACTTCAACATAAATCAAACATAAAGCAGCCTTACAAATAAATAAAATAATGCAAACAAGTCCCTAGATAACATTACTTGCGTGTAAATAAATCAAAAATCATGTGCCATGGATAAATTAAACCGAATAGACTCTGCACCGACAATAATGACATTTTTTATTAAACCATATTGTTGATGAAAATAATAATAATAATAAAAAAAAAAGTGGTAGTTAATATTAATAAAATATCAATGATTTTGAAAAAGAAGTATCTTAAATAATACCATTGTTTCAAATAGCAGCATTTCTGTTTAAGCTGCGTGCGCTGTTGCTGAAGAGCTGAATGAACACCGGTAAACTGAAGCGCTTTGTTAGTGGGTTAATTATGCTGTATGAGAATCAGATATTTATACAACATAAACATAATATTATAACTTATATATGCATAAAAAGACGCAAATGCACAAGTGATCTTGAACCAAGTTACGTGCTTGTCAGTTGTGTAACTCGATGCGCTCTTCTTCCCGTAACAACTCGCTGAAACAAGGCAAATAAACCCAAATAATTCACAACTTTTATTGCGGTAATATTCTCTTTATAATGTTATGCATATGACATTCCCAGTTATACTAGTTATTAATGTTGTGCACTGCTGTTCACGCTGTGTGCGCTGAAGCTGAAGAGCTGAATGAACACCGGTGAACTGAAGTGCTTTGCTGGCAGCTTATTTAACTCAAGGAAACGCATCATATATTAGATTAATCAGATATTTATACAACATAAACAAAATTTTACAACTTATATATGTACAAAAAGACGCAAATGCACAAGTGAACTCAAATTAAGTTACGTGCTAATGTGTAACTTCTGTTGTGGATGCGCTCTTCCCTCAACAACGCGCTGAAACACGACAAATTAAACCAAAGAATTCACAACATTTTATTATAATAGTGTTCTCATTATAATGTTATATATATGATAGTCCTAGTTATTAATGTTGTGTGCTGCTGATTGAGCTGCGTGCGCTGAGCTAAGATGATCACCGGTAAACTGAAGCGTTCTAGCTTAACCAAATGCATTCTATATGTGATAAATCAGACCAATATGCATAAAATAAACACAATATTACAATGTACAATTGCACAAAAGGCTGCAAATGCACAAACGAACTTAACTGTGCTGGTCATGAAGGTGCAGCGCCATTGTGAATGCGCTCTTCCCGTAACAATGCGCTTAAACACGGGCACACAAAGATTCCATAACATTATTTAAAAGTAATGTTCTCATTATATTATGACAGACTTGCCCTGCACATGTTGCACTTCACTGTATTTAACTTTTCGAAGTGATTCCAATAATATTTCAAGCAAATAAATACCATCATGGCGAACAGTGCGCATCTGAAGTGTATCTGCAGGAAATAATACATTATTTATCGGCTTAAGTATATCGGCAACATTTTCTTATCGGTTCGATAATGATAACATTAAAATTCATATTTATCGGCCGATACCGATATGGTGGCCGATATATCGTGCTTCCCTACATCACACTAGGAAAAAAAAGTAGGTTACAATTTCCATTTCATGCTGACTTTAATGCAAGTTAGTGGGAGTTTTTCAGACTTTCATCTTAAAGTCATAATGCAGTAGAAGTAGCGACAGATCTTTTCTTCCATATTGTGATGTACATCAGAATGTAACAGATTATCAAAGTATTATGACGTTTTGATAAATTGAGGTAAAAAAAAAACATTAAACGTGCATGGATCAATTTTTCACAATAAGATCAAAATAGTTAGAATTTTAATGTCATGCTGACTTTAATCTTGTGTTTTTTTTGTGTGTTTTTTTTATACAAATAACGGAAAAAATAATGGTAACGCTTTAGTTTAGGGTCCGATTCTCACTATTGCTTATTAGAATGGATATTACTAGTATACTGACTGTTTATTAGTACCTACAAAGCACATATTAATGACTTATTCTGCATGACAATATTTTAGATACCCTTACTCTACCCCATACCTAAACTTAACAACTACTTTACTAACTATTCATAAGCAGCAAATTAGGAGTTTTGTTAATAGTGCGAATAGTTGTAGTTAATAGTTAGTGAGATAAGTTGGTGTTAAAGGGGTCATATGATGAAATTTCATTTTTTCCTTTCTCTTTGGACGTTAGGTCAATTGGTCACTACTCTCTGGAATACTTAATTCTGATTGGCCAGTCACAACATTGAGGTCAAGTCTTTTGTATAATGGTTGTACATTTCACTATTGTCTGTGGCAACTTACCACCATTTATTTTCCAAATCTTTCTTTCCCCACCAACGCAAATTAGAAAAGCTCAATGTAGATTAGGGCTGTGCAATTAATTGCATGCGATTGTCATGCGCATCTCGTCAGTAAAGCCGGTTCCATGATTAGTAGTATATTTCAATTTTGATGCGTAAAGTCAACACCAATATTTAAAAATCTTAAAATGCGTAATGTTATGGTACAACTTCATTCACTTTACCTGTCAAAACTGCCTTATTCTTGTCTTTCAGCGCTGTTGTAAAAGAGGTTAGTGGTGCAAACACAGAATACCTAGGAGAGACCAATAAGAAAAAGAAAAAGAGGAAACAAAAAGATTTCAGAGAAGAGGAGGAGAGACCGAGGGATAAAGAAAAACTTCATGTGGAGCTTCAAGAGACCAATGGAGTGGAGACTCCTAGTCAGATAGGCAATGCGGGCAAGCAGAAATCTGGTAATCCCAGCACAGATGTTATTATATATTCTGTTGTAGACTTCATAGACATGCTTTTTTTTCTTTGTTTAGTACATTAATCTCAAACTAAATTCCTGTAAGGCCACAGCTCTGCACAGTTTTGCTCCAACCCTAATCAAACACACCTGATCCAGCTAATCAAAGTCTTCAGGATTGCTAGAAACTTCCAAGCAGGTGTGATTTGAGCTGTGGCCCTCCAAGAATTGAGTTTGAGACCACTGGTTTAGTATTTTAAAGAATATTGGGGAGGTGCATTTGCTTAAAGGGCATCATCCATAACTATTGTTAAACTTAAAACAGAAGAGTTAAACTTCTGCCGTTTTCTGTTACAGCTGCCGTGATCGTTTGGGACAGCCAGGTTCAAGACGGCTACAAGCGCGACCAGAACCATCGAGAAGCAGAGGGCACGTCGAGAAAAGGCCCATGCTCTGCTCCTATGGGCTGGGATGGCAAGAAAAGCTGTGATGTAGTCGAGGAGCTCCTCAAGAACTCCTCAAATAAAGCTTATGGAACTGAGGGTGAGTTTTCAGTCATATGTCAACTAAACCTTGTGCGCGAGACCTCTCGGTTTCCCTGAGAATTGGAAAACTGTTACAAGTAGTTCTTAAACTTATTTGTTAGGCATTTCAAATGAAAACGGACAATTTCTGTTTCTGTTGTGATTCATTTTAAATGGCCTGTTTTTGTGTTCAGAACTATACTGGGGAAAAATGAATGATGGAAAAACAGAAAACAATTGGTAGTTGAATTCTTACATTTTAAATTTTATATTTACTTTTATATGAAGCACAGGAAAAGTGAATAAAGATTAATCATATGACTTCAAAAGCTCTTAAAGTTCTCAACCACACCTATGCTTGAATTCTGAAATATTGACCGCGTCTTGAATGATTTCATTCAACAGTCCTCAGTTGGGAAGGAGATCGGTCGGCCATTAGCAGAGATGCTGCAGAGGATGCACGCTATGCCCAAAACGAGACCGTCATTGATGAGTGGGACAGGGAGTTTGACAGTGGAAAAGTGAGGACTGTCATTTACTTTTATGCATTGCTTACTCTAGGTTATTCATGTGGACTGGTACTAGTCAGTCGGAATAGTTTACTACTTGTGCTATTTTTGCAGTATGTGCACAGCACACTGTCTGGAATACTGTATTTACTAATAAAGTAATATCAGCAGTATTTTAAGCTCTGTTTCTTGACTTAATAAATAAATATATATATATATATATATGTGTGTATATTTTAGTGTTAGACCTATATATTAAGTCATTTAATCTCTTTCCTCTTGAATAGGTAAAGAAAATGAAAAAATACAAAAAGGAGAAGAGGAGGAATGGAAATGTCTTCCAGAAGATCCAAGAGCATCGTAACATGTGGTCAGTCACACCGGGAGGCAGACGGAGCAGTCTGGGGTTTCGCCATTGAAAGGTACACTTTTTCTTTTTTTTCTTTCTACTCATTTCTAGCAATAGGGCCTTTCGCACCGCGGGAACCTTTTCATAGTACCAGAACTAATTGTGGAACTACCCACTTTTTGGCGTTTTCGCACCGCCGGAACTGGGTGTGATTTTAGTACCGGACTGCTTTTTTCGAGAACCAAATTAGCTCCTACTCCGGAGCAGGGTCTAACCAGCACAACTGGTACTAATCGCGACGCAAGTAGACATTGATTGGCCAAACGCATATGAAAACGGTACTGGGAAATAGTTCGCGCAAAATCGTCCCAGTACTTTAGTACTGTACATTTAGTTCTGGAACTAAAGCGGTGCGAAAGGCCCTATTAAATACTTTTCCTTTGCCAGCTACAAAAAGTACTAAACAATTATCCATTCTTTCTATTATACGTTGAAGAATTAGAAACATTTTAAAGTTTTACATTATAAAACGGATAGTTCCGGTCCTTGATTCTGATTGGTTGAGCCGCGTTCAAAGCTGTTGTAAATTACTCTACAAACATACACCTTTGTTTACGTTTGTCTGTTACTTGGCAACCACTTTGTTGCGACCACAACTGTTTCTGAGGAACTACATTGTTTAGTGGAAGAATACTGTTTTTATTTATATCATTACACATTATTTGCTCTGTTTTATTTTGTGAAACCTTACTACGTATATGGAATAACCGTTTTATAAAAGCAATAAGCCCCGTGAAGCCGTGGTTTACAGTTAATTTATAACAGCTAAGGGGCATTGTTAGGCATGACGCAAAGCTTTTTTTTTTTTCTTCAGTAGTTTTTACTGAATTTACTGAAAGTGGCAAATCACATAAAGCAATGTCCTTTTGGTGACGCTAAAACCACAGGTCAAGTCTTCTACATCAATTTTATGTCATCACACTAGTTTTAGCAAGAAAAGGTTTGTGCTCCAAAATAAAGCCTCCATCAGTAAAATAATGTGTAGGTTAAGATTAGGGGTGGAACACATCAACCAGGTGCTGATAGCGCGCACGCACAGGTGAGACCTGAACAGCACACATTGATATCTGTGTTTAAGCTAAACTCATTTAAGCTTTAAACATTTAAGAGCCAGAGGACTTGAGCTCGTGCGCGCAGTGAGAAGATTTGTGCGTCCGAATCGGGCAAACCCGTGCCTTAGAACGCGCGCAAATATTAAGCTCTCTCTGAAGTATTGTGTTTGAATGGACAAATTCACACAAAAATTGTCAAAATGCCCGTCTCCGTTACTCTGTTGTATTTATTTGTGCTGTTGCTTGTAGTTCGATAGATTCTTCTTCTTTTCTTGATTTTTATTTGACAGTATAGTTTTTGCCTAAACATAGCACATACCGAACCGTACCGAAACGTGACTCTAAAACCGTGATACAAACCGAACCATGAGTAAGTTGAACCGTTCCACCCCTAGTTAAGGTGGTTTATAATTAAAACGTCTTTATTAAATGACTCTTGAGCAAATGTCCTATCGCAGTTATTAAATAGTTTGTGATACAGTAGCAATGTTTGCATTTTAATATTCCGTTCACATGCTGCTGTTCGAATGTGAAAGTTACTAAAAATAAGTGAACATGAAGTATCTTTTTCCTTTAGAATTCTGTTTTGTGAAGAACCGTATCCATCAGCTTGAAAGCTTTTTTTTATTTTTTTTATAAATATATTCAAACTTGGATAATGTTTATAACCAGCTGTTTTACTGTCTTGCTTGATCCCAGTCGTGTGCCCTGACCAGACCAGTTGCCTTATTGGATCAGCAGCAGTCGGATCTGTCTGAGGTTCTTCTGAAGAACACAAGAGCGCAGCAGTACTGTGAAATCAAGCCATGAGGCTGAGGTCATCTCCTGAGGCTTTAGTCACCGTCTGAAATCCAAAACACACACCACTAACGGTGCCAATATGATCTTTGGATCATAGGAAGGAAGACAAACCGGAGAGTTTGCACACTGTTAACCTTTAATGATCGGAATTATTCTTATTGTAATACGAACAAATGTTTACCAGGGCCGGTTTTATTTAGGCAGGACTACACAAGATGGCGAGCATTCAGGCTGTGATGGCCGGTGATGAAAACTATTGTCTTTTATTGAGAAGAAAACCCTCACACTTTCTAAAAACGGGAACATGTAGCCCCTCCCTCCAATGACTCAACAAATATCATTGTTCCCTTTATGGAAGTTTTGTTCGCTAAATTATTTTGCTTTTTCATATTTGGTCCAGATATTATTAGGCAGTTATTTGCCTGAATGGATCATCTGTTGGAGGAAGTAGTGTTGCCCTGCTGTCTTGCATTGCAATACATTTCTTGCTTGTGATTGTATACTTTCATGTCTTGCCTGCTTGAATACTAGCCCATCCTCCTCCTCCAACTCCCCTTTGCAGTGTTTGATTTTGCCATATTTTAAAGGGAAATGAGCCTCTTGTGACAATTTCCACAGTTTCTATAAGATTTCTCCTTGGATTTCCCAAAACGCCACCATTTCCAGTCAGACGACGTGGTCTTTTATGCACAGGGCTGCATACAACAATGCAATACATTTCATCCATGTGAGCTAAAACATGGGCCTTAACACAAACCACTGTGTTTCTGCCAGGACGGCTGAATTATTTAATAATTGGAGTATCCCTTTGTCTTTGATTTAGCGTGTCTCATCCTGTATCTCTTTCCTACTCTATGCAACTACAGCAATCCCTCGGATGCCCTGCGAAGGGGTCAGTCCAGGGTAAAACTCAACAAAAGCTGGTCCAAATGTCATCTGTGTGAGCTGTAAACACCCTGTCCGTTAGCAGTGCTATTATACATTGGGTCAGAATGATGTACATACTTATCCACTCAAGAGCCGTCATAGGAGTAAACCAATGTTGAAGCCTTCCTATTTAGGACATTGTACAGTCTACCTTGTGCTCTCTGTGCCCTCCTCCAGTCATTCTTGTTGTTACAGACCATCCTTTCATGAATCCTTGGGTTTTAGAAAAGTTGCCTTGGTTTAATTTAAAAAAATGAATAGAACATGTTGCAAATTATACTTATTAAAACATGTTAAAATGCACATTGCTAAATGGAAGCCTAATGTATTTAAGGTTTGTGGAATTGTAAATGGGAAATTTTATTAACCAATAGATGCGTGTCTGGAAGACTGCTCTGAGGTCTTGTTCAGGACCCAGACACTATGCGCTCTGTAGGATGTGTCTGTATTCTCTTAGAAATTCATTTGAGATAGGTTGTTTTCAGAGACTGAAAGCTAAAGAACACACGAGTGTCTTTGTCATATTTGAATTGATAGTTCTGCACCTAATGCCTTTTCTGAAAACAAGAAGTCATTCAGTATTGCAAATACATAAATGTAGATATACTGGTGCAATAAAGTTGTGATTTTTGTGAAAAGCTATTTTTCTCTATATTTTCAATCCAATAGCAGAAAATCTGACTGGATCTGTTTCTAATATAAAAGTATTGTATTGTTTTGAAAGTTTCAATTGACAAAAAGTCAAATAGTTTGTCACTAGATTATATATAAAATGTTTAGCTAGCCTATATCTTACCTTGAACTCCTTGAATGGTTTTTTTTTTTTTTTTTACTTCACTTAAAAAATATGCTCTTGAGAGTCCGAGACTCGTCTCAAGTCTGTCTTTTTAAGACCATCGGGACCCTTAGCTGGTCTCAACTAGTCCGAGCAAATATGGTCTTGGATTCAGATTTGAGTCCGACTCTTATCCAGACTCGAGTACACTGTTGCGGAATAGATGTATGACCTTTTATTTTAAGTAATTATTTCATAAGCTGATTTCTTAAATACCAACATTAGTGTCATTTAGTCCTTTAGAACTAAAAAAAAAAAAAAAAAGCTTTCCCTTGAAAATGCATTTAGCATGCAGGTATCTTATCAAAGTGCCTGGCACATTTTCATGCAAATTAAACCTACTGACTGAATAGAGTCATACAGTGCTTTTGATGGTGGTGCCTGCTGAAAAGGCATGATTACAACAAGATCAAGGCATTGGAATGCTTTTTATATAATAAATGAATATAATAATATCCAAATTATTATCCAAATTGTGTATTGTTGAACATTTGATTTAAAAAACATTAATGCCTCCTTTTGCTACTATAACTGCTTACTATTATTCCCCTCTTCAGGGGGTTTTTACATACTTTACCCCTATGGTGTACTTTAGAAGACAGTACACACCTTGGATAACTGCAAATGTGTTTGGTTATGTAAATGTTACTGCTCCCGAATGGAAGTATATCAGCATATGGGAGTTTGAGAGTCTCAGAAGCCACACAAATGAGTGATCATTGATAGAACACATGGATAGAACAGCCATGTAATTCAAACACGAGAGAAATTCGTTTTCACACAAGATGCATGTTTGTTATTTGGAACCAGTCAAATGTTCAAGTCTGGAGTTGTTTGTGATCAAGAGTTGAGCTCCACAAAATCACAAGCTCCAAAATTACGAAAACACATGTTCTGCTAACCTATTAATAGTAGTTTTTTTTTGTTCTGAAAATGGTAATTTAGTCATATTCATTGAGCTAATGACAACATTATTTGCGGAAATTCCCTCTATATCTTTACTCAATTCATGAAGCAATTTTTGCGCCGATACATTTTATTGCTTTCATAATGGTGTAGTAGCTAATGTTTCTACAATGAATTTACTGTGGTACTATGAACTCTTTGTTTCGGTTGCCTCTACAATAACCAGATTCAATATGTAAAACAAATCAATTATGATTAACAGAAACCACAGCATGAACTTCTCAAGATTTATTTAATGGTTTGGGGAAAAAAACTAATTGTGTCCCTATTGTAAGCTTTCCCTCTATTTTTAAAGAAATTAACTTTTGCATGACCTGTCTAGTCATCTGTGCTTACTGGATATTTTTAAACCTTTTTGATTCATAATCATTTGGATCATTTTGTGAACAGGTTCTATAACTTTTCCAGGCTTCGAAATCACAATAATAAAACTGATATTTTAGTAAATTTTGTTTTGTCATGACAGCACAAACCCTGCAGGTCATGGGACAACAAAAGTTTACTTTATTTCTGTAAATTATATGTAAAAATGATCCAAACACAGGATATTCATAGACAAGAACAAACAGGGCTTAATGAAAGGTTAATTTAGTTGGGCTCCATTTTTAACTATAATGTTGTAGTTTGCGCATTAAACATTCTGACTCTATTCTGCTAAAATGGTTGATTAGCCAAAATAATTTGTCTCATTTGAGCCACTTCAGAGTTGACAAATATCAGGATATATAATCAATAGACAATCTGTATTTTTTCTACTACCTCTTGCATAAACTGACAGCTGTTAATCACAACAGGTAATTAAATTTAACAAATTATCCATTTAGATGCGACTGCCATTTTGGAAGAAATGTTCTAATTACATGCATTTTGCTCACTGCGACACCTCCGAACAATGTTTTATTCTATGAGTCTTTAGGCCACTTGAATGAGTAAAACTCCTCCGACATGAAGCGCAGAGATAAGGTTTCTCTCCAGTATGCGGTCTCATGCGTGTGGTGTGAATCCTCCTGTGCACGCTCAGGCTTTCTTTGCACGTGAAAATCTTCCCACACTGAAGGCAGAAGAAGGGTTTCTCTCCGCTGTGGATTCTCTGGTGTCTCTTAAGGCTTCCTTTCTGCGTGAAACCCTTTCCACACTGGAAACATGAGAAAGGACTCTCTCCATTGTGGATTCTGATGTGAATCAACAGTTCCCTTTCAAGGGAACTTCGAACTGCATTCTCTAGGGGTCGCTATGGGGGAACACCTTTAGTGTGACCGGTGTCTGAAGCCTATATCTAAAAACGACAATAAAATTACCGGCGATAGCCTATACACGTCATTACCCTGCGTGGTAATGACGAAGGGATGCATGAGAATGGTTATGAGAAGATGCCACCTGTTGAAGAGACGCTGGCCTGCTATCTCTCCATGGGGAGACATCTTCTCTTAAGGCTCCCTCCCTGCCATCCAAACCCCTTCAGGAAAATACATCTTGTTTGAATAGGGCATACGCGGTAGCAGGTCAGGTTGCAGTCTCCTTGCACACCATGGTGGTGCTTCAGGCTTTTCAGGCTGATCTGCTGAAAGACCTGGATAAAGGCAGGGTCTATCCCCTGATGAGGTGGCTGAGTTGCGTCACACCACGGATCTTGCTCTCCGTGCCGCTAAGCAGGCAGCCACTGCCATTGGCAGATCCAAAAAAAATGGCAGCCATGGTGGTTACGGAGAGACATCTGTGGGTGAGTCTGGTGGATATCGGGTCGAAAGAGAAGGGCTTTCTTCTTGATGCGCCGGGTTCCCCTTCTGAGCTTTTCGGCACTTACGTCGAGACGGTGGTCGTGAGGTTTAAGGAGGCCAAGACGTGCTCAGCTGCCTTTAAATCCTTCATTCCACGAGGATCCAGGCTTCGGACTTCGCCTCCAGCCTATATCATGAGCCTGAGTCATGCGCGGGAGCCATGGTTGGTGAGTACGATCCATTTTTATCTACTCTACTGCTAGTTCTTGTGTGTTTGATGCTAGCCTTTATCTACAGCGCTACTCTGACCTGTTCTGTTTTTCTGACTTTAGGTTTGACCCACCTGCTAAGTCAGGACCTCCTGCTGTTGACCGATTACAGTGATGGTTTCACTCATCGGTTCTGGTTCTGGGCTTCTGAGGAAGTCTCACAGCATTAGGTCCCCAGTATAACGCTGCAACCTCAGGACCTGTGGGTCCTTCTCGTGGGCCAATACTCTTCTGAGTACATGCTTCGTGTAAGGGAAACAGGTAAATTTAGCTCAAAGGGAATCATTTAAGATTTTATAGGGAATTTGGACAGAATCACGG
>NW_015666201.1:310863-311455 GCF_001515625.1 Sinocyclocheilus rhinocerous
ACCGTAAGAATTTTGACCGATTAATACAATCAGTTAAACGGTTTAAAAAATCATTTAATTATTTATTTTTTCAGTAATTTATCCAAATATTTAAAAAGGTTTGCTGCATGGTTAAAATACGCTACGCGTATAAAAAAATTTGTTTTTTAGGGGGAAAAACAAGTCGTGTATAAGTCGCATTTTAATGTGTCATTCAGAAATAGGCCTAATGCCGAGGCGAAATGTTTACAAACATTATAATAAACACTGTAAACATAGGTAGGCTATTTTAGTTCCCCTCACTCCACAACAAATCCTTTCAATTAACAATATTTAGAAAAGAACAAGAATTAAAAATATAAGAAGCTATAGCAATATAAACAAGCCAAAACAAATTCATTTAGGCTAAAACGAAACTAAAACCAACATTGCTTCTTTCATTCGACACAAAATCAAATGTTTCAGTATTCACAATGTATTTGAATGGCAAATGATTATTTATTATGTACTTCACTGGCGTTCCAATATCCACGTAAAACAAAATGTTTTGCATAACATCACGGCGGTACGGTGATAACACTTAACGGCACAGATTTTACTACATATTTTTTAC
>NW_015666201.1:311588-318213 GCF_001515625.1 Sinocyclocheilus rhinocerous
CGTCTCAGGTTACGTATGTAACCATGGTTCCCTGAGTAGGGAACGAGACACTGCGTCCTCTAGTTTCCCTGCCATGCTTCGGACGCAAGCTTCAGACAAAGAAGCGGATGACGTGTTCTCCTGGCGCCCTTTTATACTGTGATCGCGCAGGGTAATGACGTCATAGGCTGTCGCCGGCCAATGTTATTGTCGTTTTTAGATATATGCTTCAGACACCGGTCACACTGAAGGTGTTCCCCCATAGCGACCCCTAGAGGACGCAGTGTCTCGTTCCCTACTCAGGGAACCATGGTTACATACGTAACCTGAGACGATTTCCTTTACGTGTGAAAGTCTTCATGCATCGAGGGCAGGTGAAGGTTCTCAGAGTCCGTTTTCCTCACTTTTTCTTTTTAGTTTGTGAGTCACTGAAAGGTATTTCTGCAGTCATGAAACGATGAGGTGTCTGATACTGATGTTTCTCCTCTACTTCATTTGGTTCTTCACTTTCTTCTTTCACTTCTATCAGGACTACAATTAAAATATCAAACTGTTAATATTATTTTTTAAGAAAGACAAATATTAAATGAAAGGAAATAAAACAAATGCTACCTGATCTTTCATGCGGTAAAGCTGTCTTGCTCTTACTATTTTTAACTAATTTAGTTCAGGCCTGAAGTTTATTCAAAGTTATGAGCAATTAGATGCTTTTTAAAGTCATTTTCTTTATTTAATCTAAAAATGTGTGATATTTTAGGAAAAACGTCAGCATAAAGGTTCACCCCTAAAACTAACCCTCACTGTTCGTACAGGTATAATAATGTTGCTCAATCAATGACATGCTATATATATATATAAATATTAACATGATCAAAGCTCATTGTATTAAATATATAATCACATAACAGATGGAAAACGAAAACAATCTCTATTAACAGTGCAATATCAGTTTAAAGTCCCTCTGTGGTGAAAATCAAGTTTTTTATGTTGTTTATTTGTCTATGTGGTGTTTTTAATATGCTTTTAGACCAGGGGTGCCCAACCCTGCTCCTGGCGATCGACTGTCCTGCAAAGTTTAGCTCCAACTCTAATCAAAGACACCTGCCTTTAATTTTTAAGTGATCCTGAAGACCCTAATTAGTTGCTTCAGGTGTGTTTGATTAGGGTTGGAGCTGAACTTTGCAGGAACGAGATCCACTTTCCTGCACAGTTTAGCTCCAACCCTAATCAAACACACCTGAACATACTAATCAGTGTCTTCAGGATCATTAGAAAATCACAGGTAGGTGAGTTTGATCAGGGTTGGAGCTAAACTGTGCAGCGCATTGGCCCTCCAGGGCAAGATTTGAGGAACCCTGGTCTAGTGAGAAGGCAGCCAGGTTAATCTGGTAGCTTTATATTTTTTCTGTAGATGTTTCACTAACTGTTATATATTTCCCCCTATTTTCACGATGTCATGTGCTGTTAGCGCTTATTTATCTGTATTTAGAACCACTAACTTGAAGAATAACCCGCGGCAGCAGTGTAAAAGTAGCCCGGAGTCAGACGCACCTCTCCCGCATTGACATCCGCACGTCACACGCGTATGATCGCGGGCGCGATTTGGAATCACAAACTTGGCTGCATTTGAGTCTTCAACACAACATCGTCAAGTAAGTAGATTTAACCAATGTTACAGTATCCACTGTAGTTGTCCGCTAGTAAAAACAGTTTTATCAGTCGTTTATCCGTGTACGAACCAGCGCAAACAGATAATGTTTACCTCACGAAGTTAGCCATCAGTCTCCTTGCTTAGGTTGAGCATACCAGCTTATTTCTGGTTCAAACACATATGGCTTAATTAAACCAATATTTCCACTTGCCATTGCCGTTGTATCGCGTTTACTACAGTTCAGGAGGCGCTGGCTCATGGCTGGCTGCTGTGTGACTGAGTGGAGGCGGGGCTAATTTGCGTATTCATAGATCCGAGTATAGTAAATTACCGCGTATAGTAAATGAGGCCAGGGTGTAGAGTTGCATTCAAGCTATTTTAAGGCATGAGAAAATTATTTCACAAGAAAAAACATTTAAATATGTCATTTTGATGATCAAAGATGAGTTTTAAAGGATAAAATGTTTGACTACAGGGGGACTTTAAATGCACTGATGACCACTGTAAACATATACTGTACCGACCTTTACAATTTAAAAAAAATACCCAACTAAATATTAAAACAGTCAGTTAACATGATAAAATACAACTCAAGTGAGTAACTCCTGTAGTGTCAGATGACAAAACGCATCATGTAAACATTAGAGCCTAAACATTATACGGCCAGATCATTTTTGACAGATTTAGAGTTAAAGGGGTCATGCTGCTAAAAAGAACATTATTTTGTGTATTTGGTGTAATGAAATGTGTTTATGCAGTTTAAGGTTCAAAAAACTGTTATTTTCCACATACTGTACATTATTGTTTCTCCTCTCTGCCCCGCCTTTCTGAAACGCGTCGATTTTTACAAAGCTCATCGGTCTGAAAACGGATATGTCAAAGACAAGTAAGTAAAACAATGCACAAGTTACTTAACGGTAGGGAGAGAGCGAGAGAGAGCACGCGCGCACTTCTGTTGTGTGATCTTTGATGTTCACTCACTGAGCGCACGCATCATTTGAATTAAAACGAAATCGTACAAATAAAACCATTCATAGGGGCATTCACTATAATCATCATTTATTTTCAACCTTAGGCATACACGACTTTCTAGCGAAAGTGAATCTAGCAGCCTGTGTGAAATGCGCTAGACTGTACTATTCTGCATCAGTACAAACACGTGCAGGCGTTGCGTGTGTTTTGCTTGCTTGAGTGTTTCTGCATTATATGAGTGGCTTTGGAATATAAATCGCAGCACGTTTCAGATGAAAAAACGCGACTTCTATTTCTGAAAATATCACAGTTAGGAGATTTATAACGAGTGGTTCCCTGCATTATTACAGCAAAGCGCGTGATTACAGTACTAAGCCGCTGCTCTAATGCTATTAAATTAAAGATGATGTACCATAGAGCAAAAAAATGAACAGTAAAAGTAACAAAAACTTGTAAAATACATTTTAATGGGCATAATTAAGTGTGAAAATAACCGAAGGATATACAGTGAAACCAAAAATGATTCAGAGACCAGATATAATTTTTGATATTTTTTTACTAGTGGGTGCAGGACACTATAGTTCATTTATGTAAGTGAGGATAGCAAAATAAAGTAAACTGTGACAAATCATACCCAAAAATTCTTCATACAGTGGACTACCAGTAAAATTGATACAAATTTGGGTCCAAAAATTATTCAGACCGAGTCTGGGAAAAAAACTGAAGTTGAGGTTTTCATGAACCTGGGTGACAGCATGCCCAGGAGACTACAGGCTGTCATTGAGGCTAAGGGTTGCCCGACTAAGTATTGATAGTTGTGTAAATACTGTCATACTAACAGCTGTCTAATTTTTGGTTGATTGTAATCTATTACATACCTTTCTATCAAAGTTATATAACATTATCAAGCTGAATTTTTTCTGACACAGTTTAACTCTGAGTTCTTGTCATGTTTTATTACCATTTTCTAAACTATAGCGAATAAACTGTGATAATGTGAGAAATGTTGAAGGCGTCTGAATAAATTTTGGTTTGACTGTATCTATTTGATAAATGAAGTTAACCAACTAACATTATACATACCCTTTTGGTTTCTGTACCCAATATTTAAAAAATTTACAAATGTAATAAAAATATAGGTATCGGCATCGGTATCGGCAAGTACCAAAAATAAAAGTATCGGTATCGGGCGAGTACTGGAAAAAGTGGTATCGGTGCATCCCTACACCATAGTGTAACTGAATAGTGCCAAAATAAGTGCAAGTGCAGTTTCCTCATATTCATTGCAGAAAATACAATTTACATTTCATCTTTTTTTAACTTTTGTAAATAATGATTTGCTGGATAAAATCTGTGAATGAGCTTATAAAAAACTTCTTTAATCTTATTTCTAAGATGATATTTGCGGTAACAACCACACTTTTCTCCAGAAAATCAATTTTCCATTTAATAAACAGTTCCAATGAGACAAAACACAAGGTACAGAAACAATTTTTCTTTGGAAAAGAGTACGAATAGCTCTATTATTACTCTTGGGATTTCATGAAAAACAAATTTAACCAACGTAAGATTTAGTAACATCAAGAGACACTGAATTGGGAAAATGGTCTTTATCAATACCTAACATGTGAGTACCTGAAGGGATTGAACCAATAACAATTGAGAACTCTCTTTGAGGAATTGGTATTTTACAATAAGAAAGGAATTCATCATAAGAAAAGAGTGTTCCTTCTTTGTTGTATAACTGACTAACCAATTTAATAATGTTTTTAAAAAAAATATATATATATTTGTATAGAATGTTTCTATTATTTTATATGAAATAGAGATGCAGAGAAAAAGTATGCTTATATATTAATGACCAAGATAGGAGCATTTGTTTATTTTTGTTAACTGCTTGAAAATGTGCATTTTCAGCATGGGTGTGTGTAATTTGCATTGTAGAGCAAAAGTATTGTCAAGTTATGTTTATCGCAGACCTTATTTTATTCATTATTTGTAAAACCCCATTATAAAAACCCATTGGAAAACCTTGAGGGAACCAGCTGAGAATTAGTCTTTATTAGTCAGGTTTTGACATCACAACTAAAAAAAAAAACACTCTATTCTTAGGGAAAGCAAGAACTGAAACCTATTATAAATCTATTATTATATCACTTACATTTTATTGTACTGTTGTACTCACTATTTTATTATCACTTTAGTACAATTTGTACTACATATACTTTTTAAATATCACATATCACTTTTACTATATTTTCACTCTATTACACTGCACTGTATCAGTGCATAATGTTTTACCACTGTAACTCTTACTGGATCCATAAAGGATTATCAGTTACATTTCTTATTGTTTGGTGTGGAGTTTATTATCTGTATCCTGCTATGAAAAAAATAGAAAGCAGACTTCCAGTGTGACAATTTTTGATTTGTATTTGCTGATTTTATTCCATTTTATCAATGATGGTCAATTATTAGTACTTAAAGATGTATTATTTCGATTTGTTTCCAGTATTTAAATGGGAATGAGCTGTGTTCTGTTCTGTTCTGATCTGAAGCACAAGAAAATCTAAAATGTTGGGGTTGGAGACAGAGAAAGCAATTTCCACGAAGAAAAAACTTCATTTCATTTAATGTACATTAGATTATATTACATGTATATATCACAGTTATACTACATTAATATTAGAATTGTTACCAGAAAAAAATAGCCAAATCAACAAGTGAGACAAGTGTAAGCTTTCACAATTTCTAACGAAAATTAATAATTTTCCAAACCTAACTAAATAACTGGAGACAGAGTTATTTTTAATTCCATGTAGATCACAAACCACTGAAATCGGCTGATAAATGTAAACGTTATTGTGTTTTTATCCAGAAAACAAAAAACACAGCTCCTCCGTTTACCTCCATTTGTTTTTAAGGCAGTCTTGCCCGGACCAACATGGCGGACGCGTCGCTAGTGGAGGTGACGTATTTCCGCTCTTGAGTGTAGCTCCACTCGCCCAGTATGTCTGCAGCCAGACACTGTTGAAAACTGTTGCCGCGGGTTGAAGCGACTCCAATAACATAATATTTATCCCCTGGAATGCGAATTTTAGCAGGGGAACCCGCCCAAAAAACGTGTATTTTACCCCCCGGAACGCGATTTTTGACTGGGGACCCCCCTTGAAACACGATTGGGCTAGTTTTCGTGTGAACATCTGGCAACCCTGCACACCAGTCTCTCTCAGTGAAACCGAAAGTAGCCGTAACAGACCACTAGACGCCATTTTAGAAGATTCAAGATCAAAAATGTCTTCGCAGGTTACGGTAAGTTTAAAACGTTTCAAGCTGTAACCGTTAATGTCAATACGGAGCATTTCCGTCTAAACATTACTCTTACGAACTCAAACACTTCACAGTTTGATCAAACACGAGCTGATAGTTACTTACGTGCTACTTCACGGAAACTTAACACATCATACGACGCTTGAACTAATCGTTTTTTAAAGCATAGTTTGTTATTTTATGTTATTGTTGGTCTTATTTGATACAGTGTGTGGATAATATGTGAATATTTTGTTAATCCGTAAAATAAATATTTAGGTAAATTATAGGCCTACGTAGTAAACAGTAACGTTAGCCCTAACACTCTATTCTTAGGGAAAGCAAGAACTGAAACCTATTATAAATCTATTATTATATCACTTACATTTTATTGTACTGTTGTACTCACTATTTTATTATCACTTTAGTACAATTTGTACTACATATACTTTTTAAATATCACATATCACTTTTACTATATTTTCACTCTATTACACTGCACTGTATCAGTGCATAATGTTTTACCACTGTAACTCTTACTGGATCCATAAAGGATTATCAGTTACATTTCTTATTGTTTGGTGTGGAGTTTTATATCTGTATCCTGCTATGAAAAAAATAGAAAGCAGACTTCATGATGGTCAACTTAAAGGTGTATTATTTCGATTTGTTTCCAGTATTTAAATGGGAATGAGCTGTGTTCTCTGTGTTCTG
>NW_015666201.1:319777-322115 GCF_001515625.1 Sinocyclocheilus rhinocerous
TATATTAATGACCAAGATAGGAGCATTTGTTTATTTTTGTTAACTGCTTGAAAATGTGCATTTTCAGCATGGGTGTGTGTAATTTGCATTGTAGAGCAAAAGTATTGTCAAGTTATGTTTATCGCAGACCTTATTTTATTCATTATTTGTAAAACCCCATTATAAAAACCCATTGGAAAACCTTGAGGGAACCAGCTGAGAATTAGTCTTTATTAGTCAGGTTTTGACATCACAACTAAAAAAAAAAACACTCTATTCTTAGGGAAAGCAAGAACTGAAACCTATTATAAATCTATTATTATATCACTTACATTTTATTGTACTGTTGTACTCACTATTTTATTATCACTTTAGTACAATTTGTACTACATATACTTTTTAAATATCACATATCACTTTTACTATATTTTCACTCTATTACACTGCACTGTATCAGTGCATAATGTTTTACCACTGTAACTCTTACTGGATCCATAAAGGATTATCAGTTACATTTCTTATTGTTTGGTGTGGAGTTTTATATCTGTATCCTGCTATGAAAAAAATAGAAAGCAGACTTCCAGTGTGACAATTTTTGATTTGTATTTGCTGATTTTATTCCATTTTATCAATGATGGTCAATTATTAGTACTTAAAGATGTATTATTTCGATTTGTTTCCAGTATTTAAATGGGAATGAGCTGTGTTCTGTTCTGTTCTGATCTGAAGCACAAGAAAATCTAAAATGTTGGGGTTGGAGACAGAGAAAGCAATTTCCACGAAGAAAAAACTTCATTTCATTTAATGTACATTAGATTATATTACATGTATATATCACAGTTATACTACATTAATATTAGAATTGTTACCAGAAAAAAATAGCCAAATCAACAAGTGAGACAAGTGTAAGCTTTCACAATTTCTAACGAAAATTAATAATTTTCCAAACCTAACTAAATAACTGGAGACAGAGTTATTTTTAATTCCATGTAGATCACAAACCACTGAAATCGGCTGATAAATGTAAACGTTATTGTGTTTTTATCCAGAAAACAAAATATATAAGAAAGTATGAGGCCTTGTCCTGTCCCAATATCCACACTTTTGTACGTGACGCATTTGCTTACATGACATATTTCCTGTATTTGGACGAAGTGTTCAAATAGACAGCAGGTGTGTGTGGAACTTTTGATTACTTGATGGGACACACACACAGCATTGTGTTGTAAAGAAACTTAAGTAAAAATTTTTACAGAGCTTTATTTACACCTTTAGATTTTTGGTCATTTAAATTGTAAAACAAATCTTATTCAGATCGTTCCTGTGTAACAAGACAATTTATCAAATAAGGTACTTCTAAATAAGTTATAAAAAGCAGTTGCAAACATTTTGGTAAAATACATACTGATCTCTGCCCTTTCGATTATGTTAATCAGTGCCCTTAACAAGCACTGAAGCTTTGGCATTTCTCAAACCCAAGTAGGGATAATCAGGGGTGGACTGGGGCTAAAAAAATGGCCCTGGTCTTTCTGGCACAGAGCGGCCCACCACACCCAGTCTGCGACACACCACACCACTCCACAAACCCACCAGGCAGCTCATTATGCACAGAGCAATTTTTAACACCTCTTACTAACATAAACATATAACACAATACAGAAATAAAATGCGATCTATTTTTTTAATTGAAATTCTTATTAACATTAATGAATGACTAGCATACTTCTTTACATTATAATTTGTCTTTCTTGGTGTATATGGCAAATAGTAAATAATTTAGAATAATTTTTACACATATCTTTTAGAGGGACAGTTTAATATCACTAAAGTTAAATGCCTACCACAATATCAGTCCATATGACATAATGCTGTGCTCTGCTCTAGAAGACTTGGAATGTAATGCAGAATGTGGACTGTTTTTCAGAAATCATTCTAATATCCTGATTTGCTGCTCAAGAAACATTTCTGATTATTATCAAAGTCGAAAACAGTTGTGCTTAGGGATGGGTACCGAAACCCGGTATTTAATCGGTCCCGGGGCTAAATTATGAAAGACCGGAGTATCGATAAGCTCTGACGTTAACGGTTCTGCTATCGGTACTGGAGAAATGAATAAAACACACATACATTTATTATTGCTATATATACATTATCTTGCAAATTCTATCTCACCAGAGTCGCCAGCTGTTTTTCAAACATTTGTCTATGATGCATTTTTGCTATTCGCAATTCAGAAGCGAGATCGCGCCCACGCGGAGGAGCTTCAGCACGCGCAACATGAAAGCCCTGTTTAATTATGATAGAAGAAAGCACTAAACATTCAAACTTCTGCTTACACTTTAGGCCTGTGGCTGTTTTA
>NW_015666201.1:322199-331575 GCF_001515625.1 Sinocyclocheilus rhinocerous
ATGTATAGTACAAAGCACAAAGCAGTCGACTCATTTTTGACACAAATGGAACCTCATACATATAATCCATTCTAAATTGCGGGACATGTTTGATAATAAAATGTTGAAAGCACAATCCGCACAAGAGACGCTGTTCCTCAGGCTGACATGTGTGCGCGTGGCGCGCTCCGAAACAGACAAACAAGTTACACTTTGAGCTTCGGGCGCATGTCCAAACGATCAAATCAGGGGCGTAGATTACGCGGGGGACGTGTCCCCCCCCACTCTTAATATCCCACACTTTTTCGGGCAAGTGTGTTCGCATAAAGGTTTTCAAGAGCCGGTGTGAATAAATATAAATTTAAATTCAAAGAGAAGGAGAACAGTTAGGAGAAAATCCGATGTGTGTCAATATATTGTCTTAAAGTGACAGACTGGCGCTTGGGCCATCAAAATGCAAATCTGCTCTTAATCTGAATAACGTTATAGCTTTAATAAGCATTAATCTATCAATACATACACTGAAAACTATGCAGTGTTCATTTACATTTGATTACTTTTAGATTTCTTTTGTAGGCTATTACTTACCTGAACAGTAATGTTAATAGAACTTCATGGAAAAATGACAGCACTGTTTATTTCATTTCATTTGTATATTTGTTTTATTGTATTTGTCAGTTTGTTTTACTTTGTTTCTTTTGTTCATGTTCTTACTGTATCTTATTTTATGTATAAAACACTAAAATGCCTGCACACTGGTGCATTTACAAATTGATGTTTTATATTCATTTCATTAAATGTTTATTTTACATTTCAGAATATAAAGCAATGTTAATTCAGCTCTTAATTTGTCATGAATTAACATTGCTTTATATGTTAATAAAAAGGTTTTAACGGTATTACTACTCTTACCAATACTGCTTATTTATGTCTTAAGTGGAGGAGAACAGTTGGGAGAAAATCCGATGTGTGTCAATATATTGTCTTAAAGTGACAGACTGGCGCTTGGGCCATCAAAATGCAAATCTGCTCTTAATCTGAATAACGTTATAGCTTTAATAATCATTAATCTATCAATACATACACTGAAAACTATGCAGTGTTCATTTACATTTGATTACTTTTAGATTTCTTTTGTAGGCTATTACTTACCTGAACAGTAATGTTAGTAGAACTTCATGGAAAAATGACAGCACTGTTTATTTCATTTCATTTGTATATTTGTTTTATTGTATTTGTCAGTTTGTTTTACTTTGTTTCTTTTGTTCATGTTCTTACTGTATCTTATTTTATGTATAAAACACTAAAATGCCTGCACACTGGTGCATTTACAAATTGATGTTTTATATTCATTTCATTAAATATTTATTTTACATTTCAGAATATAAAGCAATGTTAATTCAGCTCTTAATTTGTCATATATATCAAACAAAAAGTACCGATAAGAATACCATTAAAGTACCGAAATCGATAAGCAGTATCGGTAAGAGTAGTAATACCGTTAAAACCTTAACGATACCCATCCCTAGTTGTGCTGGTTCATAATTTTATGAAAAATGTGATGCATTACCATTCAGTCTAGGGTAATATTAAAAATGTATATAAATTAATACTTTTATTTAACAAGGTTGCATTAAATTGATTTAAGTGACAGTAAAGATATTTATACTTACTACAAATTATTTATATTTCAAATAAATGCTTTTCTTTAACTTTGTATTCATCAAATAATTCTGAAAAAGTTAAAGTATCACAGTTTACACTAAAATATTAAACAAAAACAGTTTTCAGTATTGCTAATAATAAGAACCATTAGTAATAATTGATCACAAATAATAACTGATAATAATTAAGCAGCAAAACCGCATATTAGAATAATTTCTGAAGAACCATGTAACACTGAAGACTGAAGTAATGATAAAATAAATTACATTTTAAAATATCTTTAACAGAAAACCACTATTTTTAAGTGTAATATTTCATATTATTTTTTTACTGTGTTTTTGATCACATAAATTCAGCCTTCTTTCAAAAATAAATAAATTAAAAAGTCTGAATTATTTCAAACATTTGACCGCCAGTGTGTATAAAATAGGCTAATGCATGTGAAATAGCAAGTTATAATTTTATTATAACCTAATCACGGCACTTGAAAGTGAAAGTCTTCAGATTTACAATGTTCTAGAGTAAGTTTGAGAATGATATTTTTAGACCTACGTGTTTTTAAAAAAAAAAACATTTTCTTAGACACATGAAATTACAGAAGAAAGCCTGGATAGAGATTTACAAACATTCACTCTTATCTTATGTTTTGATGAATAACGTAAATGGCATTAAGAAATTCAAAAAGGCCAGTAGTAGTTTGCATCCCTGAAAATTAATGTCTGTCATTTAACATTTTTATTAATCGTAAACAGTTGGCAAATATTGCTGAATTGTCTTGTCATGTTTAGCTGCTTACATCTTACCTCAGCTCGCATTCAAGTGCTGCGCAGCTTAGCTTCTGTGAACAGTAAATCCTGCCGCCTTCGATTTGATTGGCTATGTCAAACATTTTGACATTGACGAGCGCTTTTGAGCCGCTGCACTGAGCCAGAGCGTGCTAAATTAATTAGAATGTTTGACTCAAGTGGGCCGCGCGGGCCATTCGTCTGGGCGATGGACGGATATAGGCTACGTACATTTACTATAATTCATTCTTTATATATTTACGCATGGGCCGGCCCACATACAGCGGCCCACTGGGAAAACTCCCGGTGCTCCATATGGCCAGTCCGCCAAAACGTGCAAGTGATAACCCTGCCCTATGCACTGTTGGCCTGCAAAAACAATTTGTTTATACATATTACAAAAAAAAAATCTGACCAGCCCGCATTAAAGAAAATGGTCCGGCCCCTCTGGCATTTGCCAGATGGCCAATCCGCCCATGGGTATAATGCTAAGGGTTAATATCGTAAATACGAGTTTCCTAATCGGAAATTAGACGTGAACGTCTCTCAAGGACGTATTCACTAGGGCTGTGTATCACCAGCAAAGTCACGATACGATACGTATCACGATACAGAGGCCACGATACGATACATATCACGATACAGGATTTATTAAACACTGCATACTATAGTGCCATTTCTAACTATTGGCAAAGCAGGCATTGAAGTGGAGATCACTAAACTGCAAGCTTACCGGTGTCTTCAGAAAGCGTTTATCCACAGTGGAGAGAGAGTGTGTGCACATGGTTGCCAGGTTGACAAAGATAAGTAACACACTTAGCAGATATTTTCGTATTGCGCTAGTGGGAAGCTCTGTTTCGGGGATTACGTCTCTTTATATCAGGCAACCCCAGTTGTGTTCCTCTGCGGCCAGATTAAACCTTGCTGTAGTATATATATTATGCTCTATTCATTATTTTTTAGAAACCTTGCACTTTTCGACTGATTTTAAACGGTGATCTCGTATTCAAATTAAGCACAGTCCACTGCTGCACACGTGCCACAATATCGATACAGGACCAGCTGTATCGATACTCGTATCGTCAAATCTCTGTGATGATACATCGTCGTATCGAACACAGCACTAGTATTCACTACTATTCCGAAATGGAGGGACAACCATTGCTGCTGTCAATGCTATTCTCACAACAACTACATCACTTTGTCTTGTCGCTAAAGTAGTGTATTTATACGCTATATATGAACGATCATTTGAAGCATATTGTATGTTTTATAAACAGTGAAATAAGCAGGTCTTTGACTGAAATTCCAGAATTGTCAGCAAACTATCTAGGGCTGTGAATGATTGTCAACCAATGGGATGCTACATTTTACTCTTTCCGACAACAAAGCATGTGAATGCGACAAGCTCGTAATCACAGCTTCATAAGTGGGAAATAGGAAGTTTCCGATAGTACGTGAAGGAAGCATAACTGCAGACCGGAGATCCCCAAAATGGGGCGTGAACTCAAAAAGTGGACAGGACCTCCAAAATGGGGCGGGGTCTCCTCACACAAAGACTTTCACCATTGGCTCTGGCTTCAGCCAATTGTTATTGACTTACATTTCAAAATAAAACTTCGTTAATTAAACATTGTTTCTAGTTGATCTAAAATAAAATATGCTATATAAATAAATATTCTTTGTGAGAGCAGAGCCCAAAGCTCATGGCCAGTGGTGAACTGAACTGCAACTTTCTTTACCACGCTTTTCAGTGCCTATCCCGCCGTGCAGTCAATTTCACTGGTTAAGGTTATAGGGTCAGGTGTGGGGTAGGTTTAGGGGTTAGCATTTTTTGTAGCATAGTGTAGGAAATCAACACTGTGAGTGACACAACCAATACAATCTTTAGAATCAGCTGTGGGGCGGAGTTTGCAATGAAGTGGATTGGGAGAAAAAAATTGTGCATGCGTGTCATGAGCCTGTCTGTCAGTGGGAGGAAGCCACGCCCTATTTTGGAGCTTCCACCCCATTTTGGAGTTCCCTCCTCCATTTGGAGATCTCCAGGCTGCAGTTATACCCTTCTCATCAAACCTGCGACAGTCTTGCACAGCTACTTCCTATTATGTGCACACGCCCTCTATTGGCCAAATCCGTAATGTGTGGGTATTGGGACCACCCCTTGGTAAGCAGTATCATTTAAATTCATTATGAGAAAGAAGTAGCAATAGATCTTTTCTTCTGTATTGTGACATACATCTTAAGTGTAATGGATTAATACAAAATAAATGCAGGACAGGGACTTGGTTCTGAGCGGTGGTTGTTGCAGATGAAAGTGAGCTTGGAGAGGTGGAATTTAAGCCGACTAAATGATTGGAGAATTCTTGCATACTTCACCAGAGAGAAAACCTGTCATTTCACTGGAAGGTTCAGTTATTTTACTTTGATTAACATTATGAGGTAAAAAAAAAAGAAGAAACGTATGTATGAAACATCTCCCTGTTTCTCACTCCGATTGATGCAAGTGAGTAAACTGAACAGTCCCAATCTATATTTATTTACCCATTTTCCACCTTACTTTATATGTGTAATAACTACTTTATCGTTATTATCGCAAGAAGACTAATTTTTATCATGGGGAGAATTTTTACCAGTATATCGCAAACGATAAGATAACGCCCATCCCTAATAGATAGTACACATTTATAACTGTGGCCATTCGGACTAGTCATAACATAAGACAAGCAAAAAACTGATCTGACTAGTAAGATAAAAATTGTTTCTTGTAATAATTTCAAAAGATACTAGTGTCTAATAAATAAGTACAACTAGGCCTACCTAATGAATAACTGCTAGTATCTGTTATATAAGTACTAGTATCTACTGAATAAGTACAAGTATCTAATAAATAAATACTAGTATCTAATGAATGCTTACTGGTAATATTTAAAAAGACAATAGTCACTATTGGAATGATTACTAGTCAAAAATTAATAGATGGTATCAAAAACAGAATAACTACTGCTACCTGTTTATTTGGCGATATCTTCTAACTCATAAAGAACTAGTGAGAATGTATTTGGAGATATCTTCATTCAAACAGATCATTACATAAACATGAATACCTTTCAACCATCCAATCAGAGTTCACATGGTAAAACAATATATTAATATACTGAATGAAATTGATGTTAAGTAGGCCTACCTGGCTTTGTATGTTAGCTTATATGGCTAATTGGTTACCATGAAAACACAAGGAAAGATGTTTAATATGATATTTATTGTTTTGAAAATATCATAAATACTTTTTGATTTGATTATTGGCAGTTAAGTAGGTCCAAAAACCAGTTCATGCACACCAGCCAAACAACCACAATACTCACGACATTCACCACAAGAAATCATGCATTTCTGGAGAGTATTTATAATTCCTTACAATAAACCATGGTCGTCTTATTGGCGAAACTACTTTGCTTGTACATTCACTAGCCCTCTTTCACACATACCGTCTTTACTGGTAAATTACCATTAAGAGATCATGTGTGAACAGGACCTTTTCAAAAAATACTGGTAAATTAGTTCCGGCAATTTACCAGTATGAGAAGTTGTAACATTACCAGTAAATTACCGGTAATATGCTTTGTGTGAACACAAAACGAGATTACCGGTATGAACACATACAAGTTCAGAACATGCTGACATAAGACGTCTACTCTGGGCCAATCATAACATTCTGACGCACATGATGCAACAACATGTAAAAAGATCTATTGAATTGATTAAACTGAAACTTTTTCAATATAACTAAATATATAAATGTGCGCAGGGTTAAGCTGTGATGTTGTTGGTTGCCACAGTAACAGCAATAAGCTTAAGGAATTTCTGTGAAGTACTTGTTTTGTGTATCACCAAATCTGTCCGTGTCCAACGCTGTATGCCTTGCATAAACAATGACAAAAGAAAATGAGCATGGCTCGCAGTGCTTAAGTTAAAATACTGTGCGTGAAATAATAACCTAAAGCTCTACTAGGGCACAGGCCCCCATTACTTTTTCTATCACTTTTTTTCTTGAAAGCCTGCTGTGTGCAATAAGTGTGCAACACAATGCACTGTACAAACTTCCGTTGCTTAAACCACTATTCCTACAGTTCAACAATACCGAGGAAGGAAAACATGTATGTATTTAAAAATATTTAAGTATCTTTAACATACTTAACATGAACATTAACATAACACCGAGAGAATTTTTTCTTGCATATCTGCATTCTTCTACATTACACAATGATAACAATGAATAATTACAAACCTCCCTCAAACTCATCATCTCTCCTTTCTGATTCCTTTTTCCCTGCTTCGCACAAAAAAATTCTGATGTCCATCTACAGGAGCAAATAATGATCGAGTCAAAATAAGATGATCGATATTATTTAGAGACTTGCGTTAGTTTGGTCATGTTTTCATAGCCTACCTCATTCGCGTGTCAGCTGCGTGCTGCAGTTGTTGCAAGGAAACAGACGCGCGGACATGGATTTCTGCGCAAAAGGATGGCACGAGTTTGTGTTTTCGGGTAAAGTGCACGACTGCGTCGCTTTTCAAGCTTGAATTAGGTTACTACGTTGCATATAGACCAGTTTTTTTTTGTTAGTTTTTTTGCCGCGATTATCAATGTAAATGAATACACTGACAAATAAAGTAAATTGTTAAAACTTAAACTTGAGATTTACACTAGGGCATGTGCCCCAGTAAAAAGGGTCTAGTGACGCCCCTGGATGAAACTATTGCACCATGTGCTTTTTAACACCATTTTCATAGGTTTAACGTAATATTATCAGCTCGGAAAATACATTAATTTTTGACTACAGTCGTTGCCAAAAGTATTGGCAGTGACACAAATTTTGTGTTTTGCTAAATTTGCAGCTTAAGCTGTTCATTCACATTGTTTCTAGATTATGTTACTGCCAATACTTGTAGAAACAATGTGAATGAACACCACAACAGCTTAAGTAGCATATTTTGCAAAAAACTAAATTTGTGTCACTGCCAATAGTTTTGGCCACGACTGTAGAAACACCAGAGACCGGAAATGTAAAGCACAGTTCCAGTCAAACATTAACAAAATCACTGACCGTGTTTACCCCTCCATGTTTACATACACAACACCGGGAGGTGCAGCCGTTTAGAGGTCATTTCCAGTTAACGATGTCACAGAATTTACCGGTATTTTGAAAGTGATGTGTGAATGGCATTTTACCGGTAAAAAGACAACTCTGTTGCCTGTGTGAACAGCACAATTTTGTATTTACCGGTAAAGTTGTTCCAGTAATTTTACGGTAATTTACTGGTATTACTGAAAGGGCCTACAGGGGCAGTGTCTCTAATACAGCACATTCGCCTGCAGACTGTGACGAATCACTGGGACAACAATTCTAATGAATGAACACTAACATTAAAGAAACATGCAAACTGCCAGACAATGAAATATAATGGCACAAAGAGGAAAAGAATAAATGATAAAATAGGTGTAAATAAAATATCAGCATCCTGCCACAAGAGGTCACTCGTACAATGACCAACAAACACATTAGGCTACTGTTTTTACAAAATTAGTGTTGACATTACTGACAAAAATTCATTTTCTATGTTTACCTTTTGTATGTGGGTTTCTCCTTCCTTCTCATAATATTCTTCTTTCTGTCTCCTTATTTTAATTTCCTTTCTAATCTTTCTCTTATTCTCTTGGTTTATTAATATTCAACATACTATTAGCATACTGACCATAAATGAAAATTTAAAAAGTTTTAGCATCTATTAAGTTCAGGATATCTTTGGTCCAAAAAGTTACTTGTAACTTAAAAAACAAAACAAAAAAAAAAACAAATATAGTTATTAAAAAAAAAAACTAAAAAAAAAAAATACTAGTTCTAAATTTTCTTAAGTAAAGTATAATGAAATAGTCACTATTGGAATAATACTAGTATCTAATAAATAAAAATGTAACAAGTAAATCTTGAGTGAGTCATTGAATCATTCATTCATAAATTAAATGTTTTGTTTAGTTGTCTAATGTTTTTTCTTCAGAGTTGTGAGTAAATCATAACCTCCATTAAAAAAAGATCTAAATTTATCCAGAATCATGCAGCTCTATTTTGCACACAAACAGCTCTTAATCGAGTCTAATTTTTATGTAGCCTGCTGATTTTGCAAACTAAATGTTTAGCAAAAAGAGACACAGAATAAATATGTTTGTCATGCAGAACTCGGTCTGAGTTTTGACTGATTGTCGCATTACTATCATCAGCTTGCGAGAACTCCGGTCTGACGGACGCAGGTTCTTGCGTTATTTCCTTATCACTTCTTGCGTGTTTTGTTGTGAAACGTAGTTTGCGGACCAGACAGAGCTGTCGGCGATTCTTCCTATTGTGAAGTCATGCAGTGTGAAACCCCCTGTCGCCGATCCATCGTGCAACGTGAACACAGCAGCGACTACTGACTGCTACCCCAGATAGTCACGCAGTGTGAAAACAAGTTTGAAAATCGTGCAGTGTGAACTTGGCATTAGAGAAGTAGCTCCGGTTGGAATGTTCTTCCGCGGGATGTGTGCAGTTCTGTTTATTATCCGCTAGACCGCCAAAAGTTACATAGTACTGCTTTAAATGTTGTATTTACAGATTGGGTAAAATCTAATTTATTTTTTTTATTTACTTCAGCGTGTCAAAATTCATTATGTTCTCTGTTTCCACATACAGACCTAAAATCATGTTTCACATCAATGAGGAAGAAAAGATGAACTCTGCCTGTGAAATGAGTGTGTCTGAGGAGAGAGAACAGGAGGCTCCTGTTGACGCTCAAAGAGCAGCATCTCCAGGATTCAGCTATGTGTCTATGAAGAGTAACATCTCAATGATTATTCCTCCTGATCTCAGTGATGTTTACTCTCAGAGAGCAGCATCTCCAGGATTCAGCTGTGT
>NW_015666201.1:337753-346183 GCF_001515625.1 Sinocyclocheilus rhinocerous
ATTATTTACAAAAAGTTTTTTTTTTTTTTTGCATCAACCATACCATGTTAAAACATCTGGCTTGGTCGCTACCGTAATACTCTGATTTGCATAAATGTCACACTATTCTGACCAAGGCCTCATTTATAAAATGCACACATGATTTGATGCTAAATCCCATGGATTTGATCCTACATGACGAACAAACTGGAATTTATAAAGACCGAAACTGCTGTGAAAATGTTCGCCTTCTGATCAGTATGTCTATGCCCCCTTTTTTTGCGCTGAATTTTCTGATGACTTTAGGTGATGCAAATTAGCTACTCCTGAATAAATGAATAAATGAGTGACAACGTTTACATATTGAATATTCTGATATGAATTCGACATTTTTCTTTTCAGAAAAAATGTAAAAATCAAAAACCCACAGAATAAGATAAGACGTTTTAATGTCAAGTACACATTTTTGTGAAAATATTTTTTTAACCAGACTACGATGTGCACGTTAATGTAGTCAATGAATGAATCTAAGGATATTTGTTGGCTTTCTGAAGGAAATAAAATAAAGTAGGATGGAACTTTTATATGAATTGTAGGAACATTTAGGAAATGTCTTTATAAATGAGGCCTTAGGCCTGTTTTAGTTTAGTAGCTACCATATATTTTAAGATAACAAGAAAAACACCACAATCGTATTTTTATGCCTCATCAAAAAAAAAAAAAAAGGAAAAAAAGAGCATTCATACTTGAAACAGCAGGCACTGAGCTCTGGTTTTACAGGCAGTCATTTTGGCATAGTTTTAGATAAAGCTCAGACTGGTTCACATATTTATGTCCATGTGAATCATCCATGATTGAGTCAGGGTGAAAAATGCCAACTCCATTGTGCCTGGACTCCTTTTGATGGCATATTCCATTTGACATCAGTATTTAAGCAGCATCACAGCTCTATAGGAATGTTCTGCCCTATGCGACACTGACTGTGGTGTGAATAAACAGGATGTGCGTTTAGTCTGTGGTAACAGTGCTGAAATATTGTTTTTGACCACAGCTGAGAGAGATCTCACACAAAGGCAGTTGAATTGATTCCTAATTGGCAGCATTCACACACAAGTGAGACACGTACTCATCAAAGTCACTGGAAAAAGGTTGATGATCTCCTTCTGTCACCAGCATGCCAAAGCCAACAACCAAAGCAGCAATGTCTCTTTTGAAGAGCATAGAAAATGATAGGCCACTGCATATAAAAGTTTGAAAGGCAAAAATAAAAGTTGCAGGACCGTTGCATGTCTGTTCAGGCTGGTGTGCTCATGTTACATGATGAATATCACTGGATTGATCATAGACATCCTTTTGCTTTACGCTCGTGGAAGGATGGACGATATTCCCAAAGCAGATCGATTTTTAAGCTTTTGATTGCGAATAAAAACATGAAACACTTGAGATTTGAGGAACCTCAGATAGTGTAGGTGAACGATTCCTGTGGCCAAACAACACGTCTTTTCTAATGAGTTCACAATTAGTTTGTGCAGTTCTGTAAGTTCCTGAAACGCTCTGATTCTCCTCTTTCAGATGCAGTACTTCCAGTTCTTCATTGCTGATGTTGTTTCAAGCTGAAAGAAAATCAATAATCAATAATCATATCATATATTTATATCATGGCCAGTTTACTAACTCGAGTACATTTCAGTAGAATTACATCAATGCAAATACACAGTGTGATTAGAGGTAGAAATATTGTGACTTTTCTTGGAATTTTCATCTTGATAGTTAAAAAAAAATCCTCCATAAAATACCTTCAATTGAAACACAGTAAAACCTGCCAAGCTTGAGGAGAGTGTGAGATTGTTTCAGGATGGATATTTCTTGGCGTGCATGTAATGACACGGTGTAAATATTTACTCTCATCTATCTAATCCATCACAGAAGATAAACTGTTCCAATGAATATTTGCCTTTCTTTCTTCAAGCATCAATTCGCACGCACAGAGACACCTCAGGAGAAATGCACAAGACTAAAGGGTTTTTATTAAACTATGAGCTGCATGAGGATAAATGTAAAAGAAAAAAAAAGCGTACTTGTTTTCTTTTCTATTTACCCCCATAGTTTTTGTATACTTACAGTTGTAAAATTTTACAAATTTTACAAAGTTTTTGAGGGGAAAAAAGTTTGTATAAAATGCTTAAATATATTTATAAAGATGTTTATACATCAAACTGTACAGATAATATTTTGGTAATATAATGTCACACTATTTTTTTTTTCTCAGTATTAATGTGTCTTAAAATATTTGACTGCCTTTATATTTTAGGATAGGCGGCCTTTGCAGGAGGATCATCATATCAGAGGATCCTTCACATCAAAAAGTTTGAAAACCCCTGCCTTAAGGTACTAATATGCACCCTTATGCCGAGTTCACACTGCACGATTTTAGCCCGATTTTTCACTCGCCGACAGGTTTTGCGAAATCACAGACAAATGCCGACATCGGAGGCAAATCGGTGCTCGTTCACGCGAGTGACAATCACGCAGTGTGAATTATCAAAGACGCGATCTGAGGGAATCACTGACACGTCGCCGACGCCCGCAAAATATTTGGCATGCTATAATATCTGGAGCTGTCGGCGATTCACAATCACGCTGTGTGCAATGAGTTCTGACTGAAAAACACATCGGCGATGACCTACAGCCAATGAGAGACCAAGATACAGGGCAGAGGGAAGTTCGGGGAGGTGTTATAGACCAGAATATCAGTATTTTAATAGATATATGAACAATTATATCATACAGAATCAAGCACAAACATTTGCTTGACCAGCCACAACATCAGCATAACAGTTACTGCAAAATTATTTACCTCCAACTCTCTTTGCAGAACACCCAATCCCTGTTCCCTGCATCTCCCTCCTGCATAATCTGTTTTTCTTTTTCTCCTTGTAGCTGGAAATCAGCTCACAGACAATTTGCGGGCTATATATATATATATTTTTAATAATTACAGTCTTGCTTGCGAGAACTCCGGTCTGACGGACGCAGGTTCTTGCGTTATTTCCTTATCACTTCTTGCGTGTTTTGTTGTGAAACGTAGTTTGCGGACCAGACAGAGCTGTCGGCGATTCTTCCTATTGTGAAGTCATGCAGTGTGAAACCCCCTGTCGCCGATCCATCGTGCAACGTGAACACAGCAGCGACTACTGACTGCTACCCCAGATAGTCACGCAGTGTGAAAACAAGTTTGAAAATCGTGCAGTGTGAACTTGGCATTAGAGAAGTAGCTCCGGTTGGAATGTTCTTCCGCGGGATGTGTGCAGTTCTGTTTATTATCCGCTAGACCGCCAAAAGTTACATAGTACTGCTTTAAATGTTGTATTTACAGATTGGGTAAAATCTAATTTATTTTTTTTATTTACTTCAGCGTGTCAAAATTCATTATGTTCTCTGTTTCCACATACAGACCTAAAATCATGTTTCACATCAATGAGGAAGAAAAGATGAACTCTGCCTGTGAAATGAGTGTGTCTGAGGAGAGAGAACAGGAGGCTCCTGTTGACGCTCAAAGAGCAGCATCTCCAGGATTCAGCTATGTGTCTATGAAGAGTAACATCTCAATGATTATTCCTCCTGATCTCAGTGATGTTTACTCTCAGAGAGCAGCATCTCCAGGATTCAGCTGTGTCTATGAAGAGTAACAACTCAATGATTATTCCTCCTGATCTCAGTGATGGGCCTGCTGTGACCTCTGACCCTGTGTGAGTATAATTCACTATCTGCAGCGGATGTGAAATTATAACATGATGAATCATTCATGAAAGAATCTTTCTCTGAAATGCGGACATTAGTGAATCACATTGTAAAGAAAAATAAAAGAGAAATATTAAGGTATATAAAAATTTTTAATCCACGCACATATGTTCTTAACTATCTTCCCAGTAATGTGATTTAAAGGTCAGAGCGAGGTGACTTTAGTAACCGTAGAAGTTGTATCAAAATGTTGCTGTTTGAAAAGCCCCACAAACATGGGTTAGGGTTAGTAGAAAATGTTGACATGTAGTTGTAAAGTTACTTTGTAAAGTAAAATGTCTAAATTGGACTATCAAAATAAAGTGTTTCTGGCCACTAAGTTCAGAATCCCTTGAACCACATAAAACAGCATTAATTGAATCCCTTATGCTCTAAACATATACATTTAATTCATAAACTTTCCCACTTAAATTATTTTCACTGAGGGGTCAGAATGATTCTGAACTACAGGCTGTTGGACCTAATAAAAAAGGACATCTCATAAGCTTGCTACACTGAGATTGAATTATGGAGTTCAGGAGTCCTGATAGATGCTCAGTCACAGAGAATTTAAGGTATAATAGCAGGTTAAAGGGACTCTTGTGGTCATGATAGCTTCATTTTTTAAGGTACTATTACCAGCTGAAGTATCTCAATACAACTTAATCGCAATACCACCCATGTTTTAATATCTGCCTCTCATCTGCGGCTGACTTCAGCTCTTGTATCACAAGTAAGAATAGTTACTTTGTGCACCATACTATCATTTAGTAAAAAGTGTGGCATTACCATCTTGGGTGCCTGCTACAAGCTGCTATACCATTCAACACAAAATGGGACCATAATAAGGCTAAAGAAGTTTAGTTTATATATATATATATATATATTAGTTTTTTTCTACAGTTAACTTGTAATTGATTAAATATTGTATCCTGTTAAAGCAATCAATTAATAAAACATTTTTTCTCTCTGTAGCTATATATGATTCAAATACTGCTCTAAAAGCAGTGTTGATCAATGTTAATTTACTGGAGCAGATAGATAATCTTCAGAGAAACAGTCTAAAAAATTTCTTTTTCTCAGTCTCATCAGCAGGAAGAGAAAGAGAGCAGCATCTCCAGTATCCAACTATGTGTCCTTGAAGAGCAACCCACACATGTTCAGTAATAGTGCAGTGCCCTTTCACCCTGTGTGAGTATGATCATGAGGCTGATAATGTCATCTTATGAGTGAACGGAAAATGAGGCGAATGAAAAGATTATGGAAAGCATCTGTGATTTTGATTATAATTCAGGATGTTAAATGAGTTGGTGCTGAATAGGTGGTGCTTTACTGCTGTCAGGGACACATTCAGGATGGATATTGTTTACATGTGATGTGGTCACATGTGTTTTGACCACCTCCATATGTGGTTTCCGTGATCTGATGGTGCTTTACTGGATTTTCACTTCGAGTATTAAGTGGTGTTCTCATCAGAATATTGAGTATTTTCAGCTTGACAAATTTAAAATTATTCGAACTTTGTAAAGTTTAGATGGAATAACTTTATAAGTTTTCAGTACCAAAGTTCACTGTAAAAAGTGTTTTTGTTTACTCAACTGAACTTTTTGAGTTATCTATTTCCACTGACTCAATTAATGCTGTTTTTGGAGTTTTTAATCATCTGCTTTGATCTTTAGAAATGTAATTGATTTGATTTGCAATGGCTGACATCAGATCAATTATTATTTGCAGTAGAAATTAATTTAAATGGGAATGAAAAATGTTGTCAACCGAAACTTGACTGAAACATTTGAAAAAAAAAAAAATATATATATATATTTATTTACAATTGAAATAAAAGAGCAATTGAAATAAAACACATATTTATTTGGCTGAACTAAGTTTTCAATACCAAAACTCATGTTCATGTTCATTTAACCTAATTTGGGTTATTTTAAGTAAGTTCACCTTAGATATTCCAACTAAACTTTCAAATAACTAACTTTGCCAAGCTGAAAATACTTAATAGTCTAAACAAATACAACCTAACTGAGACCATGTAAAAAGATAACTCAAAAATCTGAGTGAACATGAACTTTGGTACTGGAAAAGTAAAGTGAGTTTCTTACTTTTTATACTTTTAACTTTTAAGTTTTTCCAACCACATTTTATAAGTTGGAAACTATGTTGTGAGAAAGCACAATTCTGCTCTGCATACATGCAGCTTCTGTGCTGCTTCCACTCTGCTTACACATCCAGTGTGAAACGGGCATAAGAAACCCAAATATCTCAGGAAACATTTGAAAAAAAAATATATATATATATATATATTTATTTACAATTGAAATAAAAAAGCAATTGAAATAAAACATATATTTATTTGGTTGAACTAAGTTTTCAATACCAAAGCTCATGTTCATTTAACCTAATTTGGGTTATTTTAAGTAAGTTCACCTTACTTTCATAAAGATATTCCAACTAAACTTTCAAACAACTAAATTTGCCAAGCTGAAAATACTTAATAGTCTAAACAAATACAACCTAACTGAGACGATGTAAAAAGATAACTCAAAAATCTGAGTGAACATGAACTTTGGTACTGGAAAAGTAAAGTGAGTTTCTTACTTTTTATACTTTTAACTTTTAAGTTTTTCCAACCACATTTTATAAGTTGGAAACTATGTTGTGAGAAAGCACAATTCTGCTCTGCATACATGCAGCTTCTGTGCTGCTTCCACTCTGTTACGCCTCTAGTGTTCTATGCTTCTGTGCTTCTTTCTGACATTTCTCTGTTTACACAGAAATTATTTTTGTCACATGAGTTAGATGATTTAATGTCACATTGACGGAATCCTTAAAATATACAGGTTGTTTGTACAGAAGAGAGAAGAAAGACAAAATAAAGACTGCTCTTACTAAAGGCATCGCTGGAATTGGAAAAACCGTCTCTGTGCAGAAGTTCATTCTGGACTGGGCCGAGAAAATATACAGGTTGTTTGTTTTGGTGTGTTTTCAGTGGTTGGAGAGCTGACCAGATTAGAAATGTGTCCTCACAGACCTGCACATCCTCCTACATTCAGAACCACTTCAGTCATCATGACACAGAAACAGACCTGCAGCTCCATTCTCACCAACCAGTGCATGTTGATCTGCAGAGAGTCAAAGACCAGCACAAGACCAGCATGAAGAACAAGTATGAGAGCTTATTTGAGGGAGTCAAACTACAAGAGAATCAAACTCTCCTGAACAGGATTTACACACAGCTGTACATCATAGAAGGAGAGAGTGAAGGAGTGAATGAAGAACATGAGGTGCTGCAGATGGAGAAAAGTTACAGGACACTCCAAGACACTCCAATCAACTGCAATGACATCTTTAATCCTTTACCTGAACCAGGATATGAGGAGAACAGAAGAGAGAAGAAAGACAAAATAAAGACGGTTCTTACTAAAGGCATCGCTGGAATTGGAAAAACCGTCTCTGTGCAGAAGTTCATTCTGGACTGGGCCGAGGGAAAAGCCAATCAGGATGTAGATTTCATGTTTGTGCTTACATTTCGAGAGCTGAACTTGATTAAAGATCATCAGTACAGTCTTCACAGACTTCTGCTTGACTTTTATCCTGAACTTCAAGATCTGGACTCAAAGATTTATGATGAATGTAAAGCTGTGTTCATCTTTGATGGTCTGGATGAAAGCAGAATTTCACTGATGTTTTCAGACAGTCAGAAAGTTTCTGATGTGACTCAGATTTCATCAGTGGGTCTGTTGATGTCAAACCTCATGAGAGGAGATCTGCTTCCCTCTGCTCTCATCTGGATCACCACCAGACCAGCAGCAGCCAATCAGATCCCCTCTAACTACATCAACCGTGTGACAGAAATTCAGGGATTCAATGACCCTCAGAAGGAGGAATATTTCAGGAAGAGAATCAGTGACGAGCATCAAGCCAGCAGAATCATCTCACACATCAGAAGAGCAAGAAGCCTCCACATCATGTGCCACATCCCCGTCTTCTGCTGGATCTCATCCACTGTGCTTCAAAACCTCCTGAAACAAGATCTCAGTGCAGAAATCCCTCAAACTCTGACTGAAATGTACATCTACTTCCTGCTCATTCAAACAAATATGAAGAACCAGAAGTATGAAGAGAGAGATCCAGAGAAACTCCTGCAGTCCAACAGAGAAGTGATTGTGAAACTTGCTGAACTGGCTTTCAATCAGCTGATGAAGGGCAATGTGATGTTTTATGAGGAGGACCTGAGAGAGAGCGGCATAGACGTCACTGACGCCTCGGTGTATTCTGGGATTTGCACTGAGATCTTTAGAGAGGAATCTGTGATTTATCACAGGAAGGTTTACAGTTTTGTACATCTGAGCTTTCAGGAGTTTTTTGCAGCACTGTATGTGTTTTACTGCTATTTACACAAGAACAGTGAGGTTCTGAAAATGTTCCTGACAGGAAAGTCCAGAACTCAGTGTGAGGATGTTCCTCTGAATACGTTTCTGAAGGGAGCAATGAATAAAGCTTTGAAGAGTAAAAATGGACACCTGGATCTTTTCCTTCGATTTCTTCATGGCATCTCACTGGAGTCCAATCAGAGACTCTTACAGGATGCACTGATACACACAGAGAACAACCCAGAGAGCATCAAGAACGTAATCCAAAACCTCAAACGAGGTCAAAAAA
>NW_015666201.1:347403-359666 GCF_001515625.1 Sinocyclocheilus rhinocerous
TAGATTTCATGTTTGTGCTTCCATTTCGAGAGCTGAACTTGATCCGAGATCATCAGTACAGTCTTCACAGACTTCTGCTGGACTTTCATCCTGAACTTCAAGATCTGGACTCACAGATTTATGAGGAGTGTAAAGTTGTGTTCATCTTTGATGGTCTGGATGAAAGCAGAATTTCACTGATGTTTTCAGACAGTGAGAAAGTTTCTGATGTGACTCAGATTTCATCAGTGGGTCTGTTGATGTCAAACCTCATGAAAGGAGATCTGCTTCCCTCTGCTCTCATCTGGATCACCACCAGACCAGCAGCAGCCAATCAGATCCCCTCCAACTACATCAACCGTGTGACAGAAATTCAGGGATTCAATGACCCTCAGAAGGAGGAATATTTCAGGAAGAGAATCAGTGACGAGCATCAAGCCAGCAGAATCATCTCACACATCAGAAGAGCAAGAAGCCTCCACATCATGTGCCACATACCCGTCTTCTGCTGGATCTCATCCACTGTGCTTCAAAACCTCCTGAAACAAGATCTCAGTGCAGAAATCCCTCAAACTCTGACTGAAATGTACATCTACTTCCTGCTCATTCAAACAAATATGAAGAACCAGAAGTATGAAGAGAGAGATCCAGAGAAACTCCTGCAGTCCAACAGAGAAGTGATTGTGAAACTTGCTGAACTGGCTTTCAATCAGCTGATGAAGGGCAATGTGATGTTTTATGAGGAGGACCTGAGAGAGAGCGGCATAGACGTCACTGACGCCTCGGTGTATTCTGGGATTTGCACTGAGATCTTTAGAGAGGAATCTGTGATTTATCACAGGAAGGTTTACAGCTTTGTACATCTGAGCTTTCAGGAGTTTTTTGCAGCACTGTATGTGTTTTACTGCTATTTACACAAGAACAGTGAGGTTCTGAAAATGTTCCTGACAGGAAAGTCCAGAACTCAGTGTGAGGATGTTCCTCTGAATACGTTTCTGAAGGGAGCAATGAATAAAGCTTTGAAGAGTAAAAATGGACACCTGGATCTTTTCCTTCGATTTCTTCATGGCATCTCACTGGAGTCCAATCAGAGACTCTTACAGGATGTACTGATACACACAGAGAACAACCCAGAGAGCATGCATCAAGAAATCCACAACCTCAAGCGAGGTCAAAAAAACAATGTCAGTCCTGAAAGATGGATGAATCTGTCACACTGCTTGATTGAGATGAAGAATAATTCTGTTGTTGAGGAAATGCAGGTATTTTTAACATCTGGAAAGAAAGAAAAAAATCTTACTCTTGCACAATGTTCAACTTTGGCAAACATGATCCTGATGTCGGAGGAGGTGCTGGAGGAGTTTGACCTAAAAAACTACAAAATCAAGTCATCAAAAGAGGGTCGATGGAGACTGTTACCTGCTGTGGGGAACTGCAGAAAAGCTCTGTGAGTGTGAAAATGAAATAATATTATAAGTTGAATATAATTATACTAGACTATGAAGAAAACACTTATTTAAAAAATGAAATGACAATATTCAACTAATAAGGCTTTTTCCACAATTAAGTTTTGAATGAATAAATGTGTCACATTTATTAAGAAACAAGAATGTAAAATATTACTTTTAAGACATATATTTATTTTAATTACTGGGTCTTCCTGTAAAGACCGTGGACAATCATTATCTTGTGTTGAAGCTCAATGAAGCTCATATTGAAGTCTTGTAATCTGGTGGGTACACCAGCATGCCTTATATCTGGGCCCTCTCTTTTTTCAGATTGGCAGACTGTCATCTCTCTGATCAGCACTGTGAAATCCTGTCTTCAGCTCTACAATCATCAAACTCTTCTCTGAGAGAGCTGGACCTGAGTAAAAATAACCTGCGAGGTTCAGGAGGGAAGCAGCTCTGTGCTGGACTGAAGAGTCCTAACTGTCAACTCAACATACTGAGGTTTGACGTTCACAATGAATAATTAATATGTTAATAATAATGTGTGATTAAATACATTATATATTATACTTTTAGATTCATGGTTTTTTTCGTCCGACACTTTTATAAGTGCACTTTCACCTGCAATTAGTTACTCTGATCGTGAATGCTTTATTATCTATACAGCTATTGAATGAAAACAGAATGATAATGTGGCCATTATCAATGATCCATCATTAGTTAATCCATATTTGATGTTGTCATTAACTTTATAGAAGATAGCTGTGAACATCACAATGGGATGCAGACACTTTCTTCTCAAAAACATGAGACAATGTACATACAGTTTAATTTTGTATGTATACAGTGTGTACAGTATGTAATGGATTGATTCTCATGATCCTGTTTAGATTGTCAAGCTGTCATCTCTCTGATCAGCACTGTGAAATCATGGCTTCAGCTCTACAATCATCAAACTCTTCTCTGAGAGAGCTGGATCTGAGTAACAATGACCTGCAAGATTCAGGAGTGAAGCAGCTCTGTGCTGGACTGAAGAGTCCTAACTGTCAACTCAACATACTGAGGTACTTAAGCGGGAGGTTTCAAATGTGTTAGTCTGTTAGAATGTTAGTGTAATGTTCTATTAACTTGTATGCATTGACAAAAGGTGCAAAGACCAAGGAACTTGATAGGTAAATGAGGCTGTCACTCAATCAATCAATCAATTAATAAAATGTATTTATAGAGCACATATAAACACAACCAAGGTTGAAGTGCTGTACAATGAATAAAAGAATAACAATGAATTAAAAGGGAACAAGATAAAAAAAATAAGCAAGGGGTCCCCCTGTATCGGGGACGAAGGGCCTTGCACTATATTCCAATCTGTAGACAGGGCAAACTGCACAATGGGGTGAAAGTGGGCATGGCATCAATGCTTTTGAAGCATTCTGGTGGAAAAGTGGAAACTGTGATTATATGTGTTATAGGGTTATAGATGACTGAATCTTTGTTAATTAAGAATAAGATTGTGTAGATGTTTACATTTTAACCTTTTAATGAGTGCTTTTGAAGCATTCTGGTGGAAAAGTGGAAACTGATTATATGTGTTATAGGGTTATAGATGACTGAATCTTTGTTAATTAAGAATAAGATTGTGTAGATGTTTACATTTTAACCTTTTAATGATTAATCATGCAGCTCTTGTATGCCAAAAACATTAACTGTTTGTGTAAATGTAAATGGATCAAAGACTGTAAATGCAACACTTACTGCTTCCAGTTGGTGGTGCTATATCCGTGATACAAAATAGCTACATCAGTGTGATCAGCCCAATGTAAAGTTATATGTAAATCACTCAATGTATACAGACCATATGAGAGACTTCTTGATTACCAATCCAAAATGGCTGACTTCCTTTTGGGTGGAGCTAATGCCTGTGGAGTGAAAGTTCTATCAAGCTTGGTGACCGTAGCTGAAAAGGGATGTGCTACAGAGTTCTCTAAAATTAGCCATTTTCTAGGTGGCGCTGTAGAGCCCCTTCTACATGCCCATGTAACCTTGGCCAAGCTATAATGGCAGATGACTATGAGTGTGCAAAAGACCATGAAAATGTAAGAATGCCAAGTACCTCAAAAGTACACGAATAAACATAAAAAGGATAATAATGTTTTATGTGTTGCCACACTTCCTGTTGAGCAGAGCCAGATAAAACCAGTTGAACTTTGTCCTACATGACCTCATCAATGAAACTTTTACCTTTTTTTTTTTTTATTATTTATGGGCGTTTTATATTTAGACAGGACAGTAGAGATTAGACAGGAAAGCACTGGGTGGAGAGAGGGGGCAGGATCGGCATAGGATCTCGAGAGGGGAATCAAAGTCGGGTCGCCATGAGTGCAGTTGCGCTGTATGTCAGCGTACTCACCACAAGGCTATCAGCGCTGACAGAAGCTTTACCATTAAAGGGATAGTTCACCCAAAAATGAAAATTGTATGTTTATCTGCTTACCCCCAGGGCATCCAAGATGTAGGTGACTTTGTTTCTTCTGCATACACCTCACGCACCGGATGCCGTGCGCATGCTCAAGGCAGTTGGACATAGTGGTGTATTAGAGGTAAAAAAATTATATAAATACTGTTCAGTTTCTCGCACAAACCGATCGTTTCGTGTCTTAGGACATCAATGTGTCGTCACGAGCCGCAGGGTTTAATTTGGATTTGTCTGTGCATGTTTTTTTTACTCTCATAGATTTTACCATTGCCATGCATTATACGACTAATAGACTGCAACAGTTGGAGTTAAAAATCATCATTTGTGTTCTACTGAAGAAACAATGTCACCTACATCTTGGATGCCCTGGGGGTAAGCAGATAAACATAAAATTTTCATTTTTGGGTGAACTATCCCTTTAACTTTAATTATATATCATATTTAACTATTATGCTAAGATTAAACATAAACTGGCCTTTACTGTATAAGTGAGGGGTAAATTGAGCTTAGGGAGATGGTAAGTTGAGCCAACATGGAGTTAAACTGTGCCACTGATTATGGTGGAGTAAAACTAAACATTTTCACCTCATGCTATATCAAAGGAAGAGAAATTCAATAAACATGACTTCTTAAAATCTATGTGTGAGCCTTGTGATGGACTGGCCATCCATCCAGGGAGTTCCCTCACCTGTGGCTAAAGACGCTGGGTTAAGTTCCAGCTCCCCACGACCCTAATAAGGACAAAGAGGTTTGGATAATAGAATGGATGGATGGATGACTTCTTAAATGTTTTATTTAAAGATACAGTTCACAACTCTGAAGGTGTTTTTCAAACGCGAAGCGGTGTAATAATAACCGCTTATTACACGGCTACTTGCCACATAAGTAAATAATTAGACGCGAAATATTGATTTGAGTTGAAATATTTGAACGCAAAGCTTACTTGAAGACAGCAGTTGCGAGCAAGCAGCAAATTCAAACTAGACGGACATTTAAGGGAAACGGTGCAGTCAAACCACTTATTACACAACATTTCACCACAAAAATAATTAAGGCAATAAAAGAATTAAGACGAAAATGTTTTAAAACCTTACCAGTTTGTTAGTTCTCTTATAATCCATTACAGCGTACAAAACAATCGTGGCAAAATGGCAAGCAGCTGCGTTTGTATGAAACGAGAGCGAGTCCGTGATACCAGGATGACATAATTAAATAATTGTACACCATTTTTTGTAGAGTTTTAATATTTTATTAGCTAAACAAACGCAAAGCTCCACCGAGAAAAAATTGTTCAAGCAAGAGTACAGCGCCGACTGCTGTTACCCGGATGAGCCTGTGTTATTAGCTTTTACCGGTTGTTATCGAGGGATAGCATACCTCGGAATGTCGCGACTGACCAATCAGAATCAAGTATTCCACAGAGCCGTGTAATAAATAAAATTATCATAGTTTTGTATCTAAAGCAGCAGTATTCATGATCTAATTCTAAATCTGATAACTGATTCCACTTCACAATTGCATTGTTAAGAAAAAACTGATCATGCCTATTTTTGAGTCTAAAATAGGATATTAGATGACCTTTCAAAAATTATTCACCCTTTGTAGTGGGAGTTTGTTTGCACAAAAATATATAATTCTTATGAGTCACACATTTGTTTTAAATTAGAATTTCTTATTTTACTAACCAACAATACTGTTGAAACATTATTTTGTAACAACTCAGCAGTCTAGCAAAGGTTTGCATGACTAATTGAGGAAAGATTTAGAAAATCATAAAAAAAACATAACATTTTAAAAATTATATGGAACATTTGATTCTTTCATATTCATGCTATAACTACACAAAATGTAGAAAAATCTGATGAAACACTAACCTTGATAACCTCCCCCATGGGAGTCGTGACCTCATCAGACAATTCCATCATCTTTAGAGCCATGAGAGCAATCTGGACAGCATGGGTCGGACTCTCTTTGTGTAAGCCTCCAGCTACACAGTACGCATCGCCAATGGTTTCCACCTTGAACACACAAATGAGGACATATGAAAGGTTACGAGAGCAGAGTGCTAAATATTTCATAACACACCTCTGGGTATATTCAAGGTTCATGCCGTAATATTCTGATTTGCTTCTCATGTGACATCAATGTGTTAGCTAAAACCAACTTATAGAACAGTTCTGCATTTATTGGTGTCCCATACTTGGAATCTGTGCTCTGCATTTCACCCATCCAAGTGCACACACACACATATGTGCACACACCAGGAGCAGTTTTAATTAAATAATTAAGAATATTTAATAATTATTTTATATTATACTATATTTTATTTGATTATATTTTTTGCATAATACTAAAAGCTCACCAGTGCATTCCGACCAATCAGAATCAAGTATTCCACAGAGCCGTGTAATAATGAAATATAATGTAGATGTTACGGAGTGAATGAGACTAGAGGCGTGCAGATCCATCTGCAAAGCTTTTTTCAAATACATGGTCAACACAGACAAGGGTCGGACAATGGCACACAGGTATATTGAGGGCAAGACAGAAGAGAAGAGTAGTCCGGTAAACAGGCATGAGTCAATCGATGGCGAACATAATTCAAAGGGCGAGGCAAACGGGTAATCCACAGACAGGCAATAGTCCAGGTGAGGTACAAGCAAAGTCCGAGAAGGCAATACAAAAGGTAATCCAGGGCAGGCTATGGTTCCAGGGCAGGCAGCAAACAGACAAAATGAGGAGACAGGCTAAGATACAAGATTCAGGAAAACAGGCTAGATCAAGGCGAGACAAAGACTAAGACTAGGAACTAGGCTAAACTCGGAATGGTTCCGTAACATTGCTATCACTGACGTAGCGATATGCGTAAACAATACTCGGCCTTGAACTGTGGTTAGAGCCTCATTTTTATAATGTGTGTAATCGGCTGCAGGTGAGAACGTGGGACATGTAGTCCAGGGTGACATGTAACAGTCTGTGTAATGTGAGAGTCAATATAATCAGAAGGCGACCTCTGGTGACGAGCAGGCGGAAGACCACGGACAGGATTCGTGACAGTAGAATTACAGTAAAATAATACATTATAATCATAAGAGGGGGTGAGCCACTGGCTCAACTTACCGCAGGACCTTTGGCTCAAATTACCCCACTCCTACCATTTTAACAAACTTGTATCATCCAGCAGTTTAGAGGTAAAATCATGCTAACAGTATAGCCTCATGTTATGACTTCCTAAAGCACAAACACATGCATGATATAGATATATTTATATATATATATATATATATATTTAATTTATTATTTTTTATTTATTATAGCCTCATGTTATGACTTCCTAAAGCACAAACACATGCATGATATAGATATATTTATATATATATATTTATTTATTTTTTATTTATTTATTTTTTTCAGATTTTTCTGTAAATGTTTAGACACAAGAGTCATTGAACATACAAAAATCACTTTGAACAGCAAAAAACAGTTTTTTGAACCTAAATGTAGTTACCAAGTATTCCATGGGCATCTCTCTATCACAGGGCGAGTAAAATGTATAACTCTTCATATATCTGTGGTCATATCACCAATATCGTTTAAGGTTGTCTAGAAACAAGGGGTGGATCAACTTCCCCACAGGCTCAAATCACCCCGCTTTTCCCTATATAGCCTATATACAGTGGCATGAGAAAGTTTGGGAACCCCTTGCAGAATCTGTGAAAATGTGAATAATTTTAACTAAATTAGAGAGATCATACAAAATGCATGTTATTTTTTATTTAGTACTGTCCTGAGTAAGATATTTTACATAAAAGATGTTTACATATAGTCCACAAGACAAAAAAAAATAGCTGAAATGATTAAAATAACTCCCTTCAAAAGTTTGGGAACCCTTGGTTCTTAATACCGTGTGTGGTTACCTGGATGATCTACGAATGTTTTTTTGTTTTGAGATGGTTGTTCATGAGTCCCTTGTTTGTTCTGAAGTTAAACTGAGCACTGTTCTTCAGAAAAATACTCCATGTCCTGCAGATTCTTCAGTTTTCCAGCATCTTTTGCATATTTGAACCCTTTCCAGCAGTGACTGTATGATTTTGAGATCCATCTTTTCACACTGAGGACAATTGAGGGACTCAAACACAACTATTAAAAAAGGTTCAAACATTCACCGATACTCCAGAAGGAAACACGATGCATTAAGAGCCGGGGGGGGTGATGTAAAATATCTTACTCAGAACAGTACGAAATAAAAAATAACATACATTTTTTATGATATCTCTTATTTTGTTAAAATGATTTACATTTTCACAGATTCTGCAAGGGGTTCCCAAACTTTCGCATGCCACTGTATAGATTATATAGATTATTAAGACTGGACATAGTGTGATTTTTGCGTACATGTGCTTTCAGTTGTTCCTATATTTTTTCTTAAATTTAGAATAAATTTTAGTACGAAAGTTTTAGTGAATCATGATTTGTTAGTGAAAACATTCATACGCAGGTTTCGCACACAAATGTGTGCCTACACATACTTAGTGAATGAGACCCAATGATTCTAAGCACACAGCTGAGACGATGCAAAAATGGCTTAGGGACTCTATGAGTGTACTCTTGAGTGTACTCTGTGTGTACTTTTATGTGTCATGCAGCACAGTGATTTCATTCAAATCAAAGGCCACCAGTAGAAGAGGTTTGTTGTCTATTAAATTGTATATCTCTAAAAATGGAGCATACTAACATGAAACTACTGTTGTTGTAGATTATCTCAGTGTTTGGTGACAGCAGAAGGTTGTGCTGCTCTGGCATCAGCTCTGCGTTCAAACCCCTCACACCTGAGAGAGCTGGATCTGAGCTGCAATCATCCAGGAGATTCAGGAGTGAAGCTGCTCTCTGAAACACTCAAACATCTGGACAAACTCAAGTAAGTTGGGAAGTAACCCACTGAAGCCATGTTTCAATGAGGTGGGATTCTACGACAGATTCCTTTAAAGGGCATCTATTATGCAAAATTCACTTTTACATGTTGTTTGGACACAAATGTGTGTTGGCAGTGTGTGTACACAACCACCCTATAATGATAAAAATCCACCCGCTCCTTTCTTTTTTTAATCCCCATAACTCATAAGCAGTGTCTCAGAGCAAGCCGATCACAGAATCCGTAAAGTGTGACATCACATTTTACAAGCCTGCCCATGACTGTTGACAGACACTGCTGTATTAGCAGAGACAGGTGCTCTGTTCACCGTTAGTGAACCGAACACAATCTGCCATGTTTATCTTCACGCTAGAGCATTTAAAAGCAGTGTTCAAGTAAGAAATGTCTTCTTATTACAGCTATAGAAGTTGTTCAGTCCAGAGCAGTGAGTGATTTTCTGCTTTTATTTTATTGTTTGGGTTATATTATCAGCATAGACATCAGTATAGGTACTGAATATTACGCTGCTGTCTCTTAATACAACGATCTAATATAAACATGTAATATCTTTCCCAGCTGTTTACCTTTACAGTCATAACCAACTGTGTTTTTGTAACTTATGCATGTTTTTAACATAAACTTGTGTGTGAAAGAGAACTTAGTTTAGTGCTCACATGCCGTGTGGCAGCCGCTTTGTATCACAAGTATAAACTGATATGGATTTAAAATGCATGATTTCAGCGCGATAGACATGATAATCAAAACCAAACAGGTGTTTTTGGCAGAATATCTGAGGTACGAGCTTTAAAGGTACAACTCTATTCTGGAAAAGGGGGAGGGGAGCAGCTGCTCATTTGCATTTAAAGAGACAGGCCCGAAAAACAGCTTGTTTCTGCTTCCACTCAAAATAGGCATTTTCAAAATGATATAATAAATGATCTGTGGAGTATTTTGAGCTGAAACTTCACAGACACATTCTCGGGATATCTGAGACTTATTTTACATCTTGTAAAAAGGGGCATAATAAGTACCCTTTAAAGATGACAAATCTGACTTTTCCAGGTTTTAAGTGCTATAATCAAATCCCCGGTGCATCTACCAAACAAGGAAACGTGAAAAAGATGAACCCAGTAACTTTGTTTTGGTAAGCCTTTTTCTGCAAGCGTCTGAGAAAACGAGCGCGTCTGATTTTGCTCCCTTGGTGACGTGGCAAAGGGATCTCATTATAATATTACCGCCCCTTAATCTGTAAGTTTCCACCCACGGCGCCGTTATTGTGTTTTCGCAAGCGACAACGGTGTAATAGGCATTTTCAAAATGATATAATAAATGATCTGTGGAGTATTTTGAGCTGGAACTTCACAGATACATTCTGGGGACACCAGAGACTTGTATTACATATTGTAAAAAGGGGCATAATATGTCTCCTTTAAAGCAGGTAGGCTGCAAGGCTGTTGATACATGGGGCAACTTTTTTTTTGCAATGTTGCTTAGGCACTTTCCCATTGAGAATGGGTAACAAATTTGTTATGCAAGTCACAAGTAAGTCTCGAGTCTTTGGAATTCAAGTCTCGAGTCAAGTCTCAAGTCAAGACAGACAAGTCCCAAGTCAAGTCCCGAGTCAAAACGAGCAAGTCCAAGTCGAGATGCAAGTCCTCAACTTTAAGCTTCAAGTCCCAAACAAGTCATTAGTGCTATTTGCCCAAACGCCTGTCTCTGTATTAATTACTACAGTAAATTTAAAGTCATTAATACTGTAGTCTATATATTAAGTATAATTATAAAGATATAATAATTAGTGGTTTTTCATTGAGTAAGGAATCATTGTTTGTAAACAAATATAGGCTTAAGTGAATGAATAATTTCTTTTAAGTCCACTGCTTCATTTGTTAACGATTCAGTTTGTAATTGTAAATTGTAAATTAATCAATTGAGTCAAATATTTAATAACTTGCTAACATTGACTGTTTCTGCTTGATTTGTTTAATGAAAATAGTTCCAAACAATGATCACAGCAGAAAAGTCGCGCATCTGAGCAACACACAGCAGTGTTTCGGTACTGAATGATTCGCGTTTTTGAATTTTGAATCATTTGAGTCAATGATTCAGTGGTCGATTCATAACGACAGGCCCTGCGTCCCAATGTGCACCCTATCTGCCCTAAATAGTATTGAAAATTACTAATATCACATAATTTCACAGAATTTAGGATGTATAGTATGCACATTGGGATGCAGGCACGCACTTGCTTCGTTCTTGAATGAATCAGCCGTCTGAACGAATCGTTTGAAGGCAAGCTTAATTAATTAAGGAATTAATTAAGACAGTCACTTGCTGCCACCTACTGGCGGCTAACTCTCATACTAGCTTATCTTTGCATTTTTTAAAAACATTTCATATTTGTGTATTAAATTTTTTTTTATAAAAAAACAGCCCTATATTGTCTTATTATATTAAGTGAAATTATTAACAAAATGTAATGATTAATATGAAAGATGATGCATGCATTTAATACGGTTAGGGAAAATGCCCTTTAAATAGGCCAAAAATGACCTGGAAATCAATTTAAATACATTTTTGTATGCAGTATTAGTTTTTTTCAACTGCTTGTTGAAAATAAATGGGGTTTTTTTCAACACATTTTCAAAACTTTGCCTCTTTTTTTCATAACTTTACACACAAATCCAATAATTGCACACACAAAATGCAAAATGCCTCACATCTCTTGCAAATTGAAGCACTGCATTCAAAATATCACAAACACATCTCGGAAGCAAACATTCGCAAACACCTTTGCCATAATATTAATTCCTGTTAGATGTTTGTGAGTTACATAGAGAATTGTGTGTTGTGTTTTGCAAAAAAGTGTTTTATGAAGTTGAAAACTGAGTCAAAGGCTGAGAAATAGCGTATGGTTTTGCAGATTTGGTGTGTGCTTCTGGAGTTTGAGTGTCAGCTTTCAGAAATTGTGTGAGAAGTGAAGATTTTGTGTGTAAGCGGTTGAAAAAAACTGAGTCATATAAAACGTAATTTCCCAACAACAAAATTGTGGCCAGTGAAAATGCTGAGTGGCTAGTCAATTTGGAAAACCACTAGCTACAGTGACTGGTGAGCAAAAAAATGTATGTCAAGCCCTGATCATGATATATTTTTTGTTTACATTTCATGATAACAATATATGTGACCCTGGAGCACAAAACCAGTCTTAAGTGTCAATTTTTCAAAATTGAGATTTATATATCATCTGGAAGCTGAATAAATAAGCTTTCCGTTGATGTATGGTTTGTTAGAATAGGACAATATTTGACCGAGATACAACTATTTGAAAATCTGGAATCTGAGGGTGCAAGAAAATCAAAATATTGAGAAAATTGCCTTTAAAGTTGTCCAAATGAAGTCCTTAGCAATGCATATTACTAATCAAAAATTAAGTTTTGATATATTTACG
>NW_015666201.1:361215-361987 GCF_001515625.1 Sinocyclocheilus rhinocerous
ACAATACTGACCGATGAAAACAGTTCCAAACAAAGATCACAGCAGAACAGTCGCGCATCTCTGAGCAACACACATCGGTGTTTTGTTACTGAATGATTCGCGTTTTTGAATTTTGAATCATTTGAGTCAATGATTCAGTGGTCGATTCATAACGACAGGCCCTGCGTCCCAATGTGCACCCTATCTGCCCTAAATAGTATTGAAAATTACTAATATCACATAATTTCACAGAATTTAGGATGTATAGTATGCACATTGGGACGCAGGCACGCACTTGCTTCGTTCTTGAATGAATCAGCCGTCTGAACGAATCGTTTGAAGGCAAGCTTAATTAATTAAGGAATTAATTAAGACAGTCACTTGCTGCCACCTACTGGCGGCTAACTCTCATACTAGCTTATCTTTGCATTTTTTAAAAACATTTCATATTTGTGTATTAAATTTTTTTTTATAAAAAAACAGCCCTATATTGTCTTATTATATTAAGTGAAATTATTAACAAAATGTAATGATTAATATGAAAGATGATGCATGCATTTAATACGGTTAGGGAAAATGCCCTTTAAATAGGCCAAAAATGACCTGGAAATCAATTTAAATACATTTTTGTATGCAGTATTAGTTTTTTTCAACTGCTTGTTGAAAATAAATGGGGTTTTTTTCAACACATTTTCAAAACTTTGCCTCTTTTTTTCATAACTTTACACACAAATCCAAGAACTGCCTCTCATCTCTTGCAAAATGAAGCACTGCATTCAGAATATCACAATCA
>NW_015666201.1:362140-364597 GCF_001515625.1 Sinocyclocheilus rhinocerous
AAGAAGGATTGGAGATGAATTTAATTTACAAATAAGGTAGGAAATGTGCATACTTGTAACACCCTATCTGCCCTAAATAGTATTGAAAATTACTAATATCACATAATTTCACAGAATTTAGGATGTATAGTATGCACATTGGGACGCAGGCACGCACTTGCTTCGTTCTTGAATGAATCAGCCGTCTGAACGAATCGTTTGAAGGCAAGCTTAATTAATTAAGGAATTAATTAAGACAGTCACTTGCTGCCACCTACTGGCGGCTAACTCTCATACTAGCTTATCTTTGCATTTTTTAAAAACATTTCATATTTGTGTATTAAATTTTTTTTTATAAAAAAACAGCCCTATATTGTCTTATTATATTAAGTGAAATTATTAACAACATGTAATGATTAATATGAAAGATGATGCATGCATTTAATACGGTTAGGGAAAATGCCCTTTAAATAGGCCAAAAATGACCTGGAAATCAATTTAAATACATTTTTGTATGCAGTATTAGTTTTTTTCAACTGCTTGTTGAAAATAAATGGGGTTTTTTTCAACACATTTTCAAAACTTTGCCTCTTTTTTTCATAACTTTACACACAAATCCAATAATTGCACACACAAAATGCAAAATGCCTCACATCTCTTGCAAATTGAAGCACTGCATTCAAAATATCACAAACACATCTCGGAAGCAAACATTCGCAAACACCTTTGCCATAATATTAATTCCTGTTAGATGTTTGTGAGTTACATAGAGAATTGTGTGTTGTGTTTTGCAAAAAAGTGTTTTATGAAGTTGAAAACTGAGTCAAAGGCTGAGAAATAGCGTATGGTTTTGCAGATTTGGTGTGTGCTTCTGGAGTTTGAGTGTCAGCTTTCAGAAATTGTGTGAGAAGTGAAGATTTTGTGTGTAAGCGGTTGAAAAAAACTGAGTCATATAAAACGTAATTTCCCAACAACAAAATTGTGGCCAGTGAAAATGCTGAGTGGCTAGCATTAACTATCAATATAGTTATTTAATATAGCTATAGTTATTTTTGCTTTAGTTTTTTATGATATCAGAATTTTTGTCATCAATTTCAATATCAAAAAAATATAGACAAGTAGACATAAAGGACTGTTTATGAGGATACTAGCGAAGACGGGCATTTTGATACATAAGTGTATTTGAGCGCACACACACACAAGAGCTCAGCTCAGGACTCACACACTGAGTGAAGCAGCTTTATGTGTGTGTGTTTCAGGTGTGTGCACTTAAACCATCTCAGACAGAGCACACACTTTATGAGTGACAAAGTGTGTTTGTTGGGTTACAAGCTTTGCTGGTGTTTTGGGCTTGATTTGAGACGTGTGTGAAGAGTTTTGGTCGTTTTAGCAAAAATAATAACGGTTTACAAACATTTTCTCAAACCCCTCGTCGTCTGTCATCGGTTATACAGGTGTGTGTGAGAGAGATCTGGCATATGTGCTTTATGAGCAGACAAACCTGTACAATTCATGTGTGCAGAACATAAACAGAGGAAGCTCACTCATGAGTCAATGTCAAGCAGACAACAGATCTATTTATAACACAACAAAGAAATCCAGAAATGAAGGGATTGACTTCAGGAATAGACCAGGCCAAAATAACAGACAAAAATAGCTAAACTGAAACCCTCTAAATGACCTAAACGAAAGAAAAACACATCAAAAGAAAATACAGTGATACTTCTCTAACTCCTTTAACCCAAAACAGAACGATATGTACAAAAGAAATAGTGTCACACTCCCTACTTCCTTAATATTTACATAATTTCTACAATCGAAGGCAAACAAATCCAAATTCACAATCTAAGAATCGTATAGTAGGACTAACAGATCGAGTTTCTCAAAAGAAGACACAATCACAAGAGAACAAGACAGCTGAAGATAATGACACTCATTCGTTTGAGGTGGTCTTTATTACTGTAACCAGAGACAGGACTGAACCAATCAGGATCAGATCTCTGTTGATTGTAGACCACGTCTTCTCCTGGATACAGACATATTCAGAAACACAGCAGCAGATACAAAACAACACACACTTCATTAAACACAATATGTAACCGTGTGTGTATAAGTGTATTTATGAGGACACTTTTATAGTGAAATATCACTGTGTGTGTGTGTGTGTGTGTTTCTAGTGTGGATCATGGAGGAGAGTTCAGGATCACAGCAGGACTCCACAAATGTAAGTCCTCAATCAGACAGAGTTTTCTTGTTTGTAGTTTAGTTGTAAATGTGTGTGTTGTAATGTGTGTGTTGTGTTCAGACGCCTGTGATCTCGCACTGGATCCAAACACAGCAAACACTCGACTCGTTCTGTCTGAGGACAACAGAAAGGTGACGTGTGTCTCTGAGCCACAGTTATATCCTGATCATCCGGACAGATTTGATGAGCCTCAGGTTCTGTGTTCAGAGAGTCTGACTGGACGCTGTTACTGG
>NW_015666202.1:0-16941 GCF_001515625.1 Sinocyclocheilus rhinocerous
ACCAAATAATTTCACTAAACATTATGAAAAATTTATGCTTTTTTAGAAAAAAAACCTACAGAGAAAAAAACTCCTGCATCACTTGAAACATTGAAAAATAGCATTGAGAAATTACTGTTATTAACTACGGCATAGGACACACACAGGCTTTCCTCCTCACCAACGACATTAAACACAGTGTCTACACTGGACGCGAGCGGCAAAATACAGTAGAACCCATTATAATCAGTGACATTGTCTACACTGGATGCGGCGTGGCGCGACGCGACAAAACCCCAACATTAAAACTGATGCCTTGTTCTATTTATGACGTACTGACACAAAGTTAAAATGATTTTCAACGGTCGCTTTGTCGTGTCCAGTGTAGAGCTGTTGCGGCGAGGCGCGACGCGACAACTGTAGCGTCCGGTGTAGAAACGGTGAGTGAAGCTGAGAGCAAGATATGCCTCGTCATATTTTCTGTATTTCGCTTTTGAATGACCAGCACCTGCCTGGGTCTGTAGCTGAGAGCAAGATATGCCTCGTCATATTTTCTGTATTTAGCTTTTGAATGACCAGCACCTGCCTGGGTCTGTGCGATTGAGCAAGATATGCCTCGTTTCCCTTTCACAAACCGATCCATCTCCCATTCTAAGTTACGTCCTTTGGTGCGATTTCATCTATGGCCTTTTCTTTTTCTGCTGATGGCCCGCGCCCGGGCACATTCATCTTAGTGAAGGTAAAGATTGAAAAGTAATTTGACCAATAAGCATTGTACATAATCGACCAATAGTGGTGCAAATACGCGTACATACTATGTGTTTGACCTGAAGCAGCGCTGCGCAGACCAATCGATGCATAAAGTACCGCGAGAGTGATTCGAAAGCATAAGTAGTCATCTGCTCTCTATAGCTTTCAGAGTACTTTGACGTCATACACTGATCTGTCTGTGCAGCACTGCTTCAAGTGTAAGCGTATACACCTAATATGTTGCTTTGACCATTCCCTGTAGATCCCACCTTCTCACACCACATGTGAGACCACTCTCACACCATCAGGCCCTTGGGGCAGTCGTGGAGAGTGAGTGTCGGACTTGTAACCGAAGGTCGCGGGTTCGAGTCTCAGGTCCGGCAGGGATTGTAGGTGGGGTGAATGAATGTACAGCGCTCTCTTCCACCCACAATACCACGACTGGGTAGAGACCCTTGAGCAAGACACCGAACCCCCAAATGCTCCTCGCAGCAATATGGCTGCCCACTGCTCCGGGTGTGTGTTCACTACTGTGTGTGTGTGCACTTGGATGGGTAAAATGCAGAGCACAAATTCCGAGTATGGGCCACCATACTTGGCCACACGTCACTTCACTTTCACATTGTTAGAACTGCCCGGTCATGCAGATTTGCCATATACAACATTAGGAAGACCAGGCCCTTTTAATTGAAACATGCTACACAACTCCTTGTTCAAGCTCTTGCAACACTCTCTTGGCAGGTTTTCCAGCCAGTTCGATCAAACCTCAACAACTACAGAATATGGCAGCTAGAGTAGTCTTTAATGAGCTGAAAAGAGCATGTCACACCTCTGTTCATCAATTTGCACTGGCTACCTCTATCGCTACAAGTAGTGAAGCTACTAGCTTAACTACGTTTCTTAGTAGCGTGGTGGTAGCGTCACTGTTTTCTTAATCAAATAGCTTTTCAGTAGCGAAGCTCTTTATTTGATCAAGTAGCGCGGTAGCGTCAACAAAAGCTACATTATCCAAAGCATTCTGAAGCTCAAGCTCAAATCGGAAATATAACTGCTAAGGATCACTGATCCTGGACCAGTAAAAAAAAAAATGCCACCAACACTAAACCTCGTAACTCCATTGGCTCATCAAACTGTCAGTCAAACCTCATTATTCCTCCCGCCTCTCTCGTGAATGAAGTGCGGCACGCAGTTTGGAGCATCTCAGCTTGTTTGCAGTCTGAAGGTAAATAAAAGAACTGTTGATGGAATAAGTACAGCGTTTTCTTTACTCAAGAAACACTATTTATAAAGGCTAATGTTTTTTTGTATTTGAGGAGCGGAGAAGAGTGTCTTAGCATTTGTTGTCAAGTCAGTCAAATAGCTTGTGCGAAGCGCTGAATCTTTTATAATATGATACTTTGGCCAGAAGAGTGTCTTAGTCTAGCATTTGTTGTCAAGTCACATTCAAATAGCTTGTGCGAAGCGTTGAAGCTTTTATAATATGATACTTTGGCCAAATAACAGAAAAAAACTGAGTGCCCACATAGCAACAAAAACTGTATAACCTGCAAGTTCATGAAAATGTAAATGTGATGCCCATACTGCCTTTGATGTGGCGTTAATGACGGGAAAAAACATGCGCTGGTCAAAAGCTTAGTATTTGAACTTGATTTGGTGAAATGTTAATAATATAATGACACATGCAATGATGCAAATAAAGTTATTTGTAGGCCTATACATCTATATGGTAACATTATACAATAAGATTTCATTAATGTTAGCTAATGTATGAGCTAACATAAGCACACAATGAACAATACATTTATTACAGTATTTATTCATCTTTGTTAATGTTAGTTAATACAGTCGTTCATTTGTAGTTCATGTAAGTTCACAGTGCATTAACTAATGTTAACAAACACAACTTTTGATTTTAATAATGCATTAGTAAATGTTGAAATTAAAGGGGTCATATGATGCGATTTAAATTTTTCCTTTCTCTTTGAAGTGTTACAAGCTCTTGGTGCATAAACAAGATCTGTAAAGTTGCAAAGACTAAAGTCTCAAAACCAAAGAGATATTCTTTATAAAAGTTAAGAGTCAACCACGCCTACCTAAAACGGCTCGTTCTAACACGCCCCCACATACCTACGTCACGATGTGGGAAGATTTGCATAACACCGCCCAAATGTTCACGCAAAGAAAGAAGGCATAACTTTTATTCTCGCCTATTGTAATGAGACTGGTATTAATAGATTCCTTGGGTCATGCTGAGAACAGCGATACCAATGTTGCCATAGTCAGCCAAACTTCCTGTCTGTCATTTTGATTTTCTTTAAAAACCTACTTTTTCTAACGCCACCTAGACCGTCGGTCCAATTTTCACCAATATCGAATCATATCATCTTCAGACCATGCTGACAAAAAGTTATGGATTTTGTATCAATAGACAAAACCGTTTTCGCAAACCACAGCAACAAATTTGAGGCATGATGCCAAAATGACGTTTGAGGCTTTATCTCTGCAATGCTTTGGCATATTGACACCAAACTTTGTGTGTGCCATTGTCAACTCAAACAGAACACACCACATCAATTTTATTTAGTTAGTTCATGTTACACTAGTTAACTAATGTTAACTAATGAAACTTATTGTGAAGTGTTACCATTTATATAAATGTATCTGTATACAATAAAGCCATAATACCAACTATCAATAGGAGGTTTCCAGCTGACAGCAAAAATTTATTTTGCCTATGTCACAATATGAGGTAAATCCGGCCCTGTACATGATACTGATTTTTGTTGCCAAATTGGTTTGGAACAGTTGTTGAATAAACAACTAAACTGAACTATTATGCCTGTCTATCTGCTTGACTGACAGTTTTATTTATCACTGAGAGAGCATTGCCTTATGATGTTGGTTCAATATAAAAAATTTATTTTTTAAAATAGCTTAGATGTAGTAAACTACTTTTGCCAAGTTGATGTAGCTTAGCTTGCTGCATTTCCCAGGGCTGTAGCTTTAGTGTAGTGAAGCTTCATTTAATGAAGAGTAACTGTTAGCTTAGCTCACTACATTTTCCAAGTAGCTTGCCCAACACTGCTTAACTGTTCCCTGCTGGTGGAATGACCTGCCAAACTCGATCCGAGCAGCCATCTTCAAGAAATGACTAAAAACACATCTCGTCCATCTACACTTGACCCTCTAAAACAAGCACTCTCTATTCAATTTCTATTTTATCTACGCGTTTTTTTATTAAAAAAAACATTCACACTCTAACACTAGCACTCTATTCTATGTACTTGTTTTCTTTTTATTTATTAAAAAACATGTGACCCTCTAACACTATCGTTCTCTATTTTATTTTATTCTATTCTATGTATTTGTTTTCTTTTCATTTATTAAAAAACATGTGACCCTCTAACACTATCGTTCTCTATTTTATTCTATTCTATGTACTTGTTTTCTTTTCATTTATTAAAAAACATGTGACCCTCTAACACTATCGTTCTCTATTTATTTCTATTCTATCAACTTGTTTTCTTTATATTTATTATCATCTACGTGTACTGCGTTAGACTAACGGGACTTGTCACAGCACTAACATAATGTTGCTGTTGGTTTGATTGCTTCAACTGTCATCATTTTGTAAGTTGCTTTGGATAAAAGTGTCTGCTAAATGAAGTGTCTGCTAAAAGTGTCTGCTAAAATGTAAATGTAAGTCATTACAAGAAAAGATGTTTGGCGTGTGTTGCTTTTTCAAATGCATGTTATAAGCAGGGAAGCGTTTCCTCATCTAAGCGCATAGACTCAAGGGCACACAAAAACAGAGCCAGAGACTCACAGGCAGACAAAAACAGCCAATTCAGAGAGAAATAAAATGCACTGAAATTATTGAAACACAAGCAAGAAAAGAAAAAAAAAAAAAACATTCACAAGCGCATTCTGAACTGTGGATGTCATACCGAACAGTTCAATATTATATTAAGAAGTGTGGCATCTCTAGTGGCCCAAATACTGTCATCACTTCCCTTCTGAGTGCTTAATCCCTTTTTTTATATACAGATTTCAGCCATTTACATCATAATAGTTTTTATTGTTATACTATAACAGTATACTAACTGTATTTCTCTCCTTTGCCATTTTATTTGTTGCCTAAGAAATACATTTTATTTATCGATACAGAGGCACCAGAAACTGGTACCAATATTATGCTAATGTGTCTAATCATAGTATACAACCAAATTGAAGCTGTTAATTACATACTTAACAGCACCTCTGAGATGTGAGGGTGATTTTTCTCACCGAGTAACAGCAGAGTTCATGAATGATGACTCTGTTGGAGAAGGTTTCATTGTGAGATTCAATATGAAGAGTTCTTTCTCTGTGGTTCAGAGAGTTCTTCTGAATGAAGTAGACATAATCCACACCTGCAATCTACACACAAATACAGGATTTATCATTTTATTACAAATCAAATCTAAAAATTGAATCAAGCTTATTCACATCTTATATCACAAGACTTCCATTCCATTTTACCCGTTTGAGGAGTCGTGGTGCATCCACGTCAAGTTTACACCTCCTCTCAATCCTATGAAAAGATCGATCCTCACTGGTCTCCTCACTGATCACATCACTGTCCACAAACATGGGGATCAAATGACAGGTGGGAAACCTCCTCTCATATGCCTGAAGAAGAGAGAACAACATAAGAATTTACTGAAAAACGAAAGAAGAATCAAAAACCCACCTGCTTTCCTTTATGGAAGAAAAGAGGTACAGTATGTGTGTGTTTTTTTGTTTTTTTTTTGCATGAGCATAAAGTCACTGAGGGCCTGTTGCACAGAAAGAGAGCAGCGGGGAAGACATTGATCAGATAGGTGGTATCACTATTGAGCACACTGTCACAGAGAAACATGGGCAATGAATAGTTGATATAAAAAATGGATGATGACTAGTAATTCCCTACTAAATTACTAAAACAGATTTTAATAATTGGACCAAAAACCTCCACATGTAATATCTACTTGGTGGCTGCTCTGTCAAGTCTTCATCAATTAGTAACCCTGGTTGTGCCCTTTGATAGTGTAACATGTTTTTGTTTTGACTTGATGTTAGGAAGCGCATGTTTTGTGTGCAACTCTTTCTCGTATGTCTCTCTCTTTCTTGCTCCTTCTCTCAAGCTGTAATTGCTCACAGGTGAAGCTACTATTCAGAGACGACCTGATTGGTGATAGGAGTGCTGGTTGATGTACTTGTGTCGCATTCAAGCCAAGTTTGGATGTGGGAACATCCAAGTTGAAATGTCTCACTTCAAACCTCAGTGAGTTCCAGTCAATACACGTCATGTTAACATATTGACCTCATGATGCCGTCATGACACGAGAGCATTACGTGTTTTTGTGTCATTTATGGCAAAAACAAAAAAGAAATATAGCTGCAAACAGCGATTACCGGGGTTCAAGCACATTAAGGCATTTAAGGTGGTATATTTTAGGGTCTAGGCCAACCTGGATGTGTGGCTGACAGTAAAACGCATCCAAAATGGAGAATAGGCTCACGGACACAGAAACACACACACAGAAATGAAATGGTTAAACTATTATATTAATACTCAATAAGCATGCTTAAACACACACAGACACACACACACATACACAGACAAACATGCACACACATTTTGCTGCAGATATAGATATTTGACATAAATGATAGGTGACAATACTTATTGCAAGTCGTCTCTTTTTAGGAGTTTATATGTCATTTTCAGGTTTCACTGTAATCATAATCTGGCATAATTGTAAAAACTAATATGTCTGTATGAACAAAATGGTAAACTATGACTAAATGTGATTTTAAATGTTATAACAGTGATTTTATAATGTCTAAGCATGAATCCATCAAACCTATGAACAGTACTGTTTTAGTGCATTTAATGAGCCCATTAGTGGTCTTCCTCTGCCATCTAGTGGTTATACATGCAATTTCTCATACATCACTGTATTTAACCTTTATAACTATTATAGTGTTATTTTTTGCCCAATTTCTCTTAAATTTTGCATGCTTCTTTAGAATGAAATTATGCATTATTTTACATAGTTTTGAGAGAAACTGTGGGCTTTCTTTTAGGATTTATAGGCCTTTGGGTACACTATGTAAAGAACATATTATAAAATGACCGGTTTATAGTTGTCCAAATGCAAATGTTCAACATTTTTTTAATAATTATTGACCTAGAGAGTCTACAGAATAGTACGTACCTGATTTTATTGATTTTGAGTTAAAAACTGAGGACTAGTTCACAAAAGTAGGTTTTCAAAATAATCTCAAATACTTAAAGAACAGTTTGATTGACAGCAGTGATCCTAGAGGCAAAGTTGTTCAGAATGATGAGATCTCTCATATGATATGGAGGTAAAGTGTATAAGTGAATATATGAACATTTTATTGCAATTTGAGGTAATTTACTATAGAAATACTGTTTTTTCAGGCTGTTTTAACTGTTATAGCGCCACCTATGGTCAGATCTGTATGAAACTTTGCATGCTTGTTAAGTGTCTTCTATCACATGTTTTCATCAAGTTTCATAAAGTTTTGAGTTTTCGTTTAGGTTTTAGAGCAGGGCTCACCAAACTTGGTCCTGGAGGGCAGGTGTCCTGCAGAGTTTAGCTGCAACTTGCCTCAACACACCTGCCTGGAAGATTCAAGCATACGCAGTAAGACCTTGATTAGCTGGTTCAGGTGTGTTTGATTAGGGTTGGAGCTAAACTCTGCAGGGCACCAGCCCTTCAGGACCGAGTTTGGTGACCCCTGTTTTAGAAGCTTTTGGGTATATTTGGCCACACCCTTTTAAAATGACACCATTATAGCTAACCAAAAGACAAAATTCTACATTTTTTTTGATAATTATTGATCTAGAGAGTACAGAGAATATTACTGCAGTGGCAGTGGTTTGACTGAGATTGAGCGAAAAACCTAGGACTAGTTCGCAAAAGTAGGTTTTTAACATAATTGCGAATATTTAATGAACGATTTGGTTGACACCATTAGTCCCAGAGGCAAAGTTGATATGAAGATCTTGTGTTTTGTGAACATACGTACGTTATACAATTTGAGGTAATTTTCTATACAAATATTGTATTTTTGTGGTCTTTTCAACGGTTATAGCGCCACCTATGGTCCGATATCCATAAAACTTTGCATGCTTGTTAAGAGTAATCTGACACATGTTTTCACCAAGTTTCGTAAAGTTGTCAGTTTTCATTTAGGTTTTATAGGCTTTTGGGTATATTTGACAACGCCCCTTTTATAAATAACCCCGTTAAAGGTAACCAAAGAACAAAATTCTACAGTTTTTTGATAATTATTGATCTAGAGAGTCCAGAGAATATTATTGCAGTGGTTTGATCGAGATTGAGCGAAAAACCTAGGACTAGTTTGCAAAAGTAGGTTTTTAGTTTCGTTCCGATCGACCAATCAATACCGATCGTCAAATAGGTGTTTAAATTTGTTTGGCCAATGGCGGCCATGTTTTTTGAGATACACGAATGTCCTCATAGACACTTGTGCCCTTTTGGACAAAGACACTGCATACCAATTTTCAAGTCGATCGGACCAATGGTTGCGCAGTTATAGTCGTTTTTAGGTATTTTTCCGTCTTATAGCACCACCAAGTGGCAGAGCTGCGCAATTTTTTTTTATTTGGCCAAAGACTGAGCTCATACACATGTGTACCGAGTTTGGTGAAGATATCTCATTCCGTTCAAGAGTTATAGCCATTTTAGTAAAATTGGCCCCACCCCTTACGAACGTTTTGGCGTCCCTATGCGACGGTGAGTTGAAATTTCAACTTTTTTTTGATAATTATTGATATTCTCTGTCCAGAGAATATTTCTGCAGTGGTTTGGTTCGGCTCGGGCAAAAAACCTAGGACTAGTTCGCAAAAGTAGGTTTAGTAGAGCAAATCTAAACTTCTAGGCTTCTGTCCGTCTTGACCCAAGGATTCCAAAAGTGTAAAAGTTTTGAGTCTAAAACAAACGGTCTAGGAGTTATGAGTAGCGAGCCAGACTACTACCACCTGACCAAGTTTCAGCTCTCTAGGCCTTACGGTTTGTTCTGCACGATCAGTTTTAGGGAAGAAGAATAATAATAAAAATCCTAACAATTACAATAGGGTTTCAGCACTATGTGCTTGAACCCCTAATTAACATAAAATGCTGCCGTTCGTTTTGAAAACAGCTGACGAAAAGCAAAAATTAAGGTATAGTTTTATAAACTCAATGTGTAATGTTTTTAAGTTTGACACGAGGTACCTCCACACTCGTTAAATTCAGTTTTCTTGGAAAGAAAGACTTGTCTGTGCGAGACTTCATTTCATTTGCCGCAGCACTTCAAGTCTGATGTGTGACCCACTTAACAAAGTGCAGTAAACGGTAAAACATTTGTGCTACAAATTAGCGTGTTTATTAGCATGTTAACAATGCAGTTTACAGCATCCAGCAGCACAATGAACTGTTTTGCACAGCTAAATAGGCTAACTGGAGGCTGATATCGCCTCACACACTCAAGTTCACTCTAGCTCTTACACTAAAAATAAGATGGAAAGGTAAAAAATGAACAGTTTCCATAGATCTAGTCTTTGCATCTGTTTGTTTGATGTTTGAATCAGGTCTTCTCGGGTCTTGGGCGAAATACTGCTGGATTTTGGACTATCGTCTCTATCGTGGTTACAGGCTCACGTGGTTTTAGGGAAGAAGAATAATAATAAAAATCCTAACAATTACAATAGGGTTTCAGCACTATGTGCTTGAACCCCTAATTAACATAAAATGCTGCCGTTCGTTTTGAAAACAGCTGACGAAAAGCAAAAATTAAGGTATAGTTTTATAAACTCAATGTGTAATGTTTTTAAGTTTGACACGAGGTACCTCCACACTCGTTAAATTCAGTTTTCTTGGAAAGAAAGACTTGTCTGTGCGAGACTTCATTTCATTTGCCGCAGCACTTCAAGTCTGATGTGTGACCCACTTAACAAAGTGCAGTAAACGGTAAAACATTTGTGCTACAAATTAGCGTGTTTATTAGCATGTTAACAATGCAGTTTACAGCATCCAGCAGCACAATGAACTGTTTTGCACAGCTAAATAGGCTAACTGGAGGCTGATATCGCCTCACACACTCAAGTTCACTCTAGCTCTTACACTAAAAATAAGATGGAAAGGTAAAAAATGAACAGTTTCCATAGATCTAGTCTTTGCATCTGTTTGTTTGATGTTTGAATCAGGTCTTCTCGGGTCTTGGGCGAAATACTGCTGGATTTTGGACTATCGTCTCTATCGTGGTTACAGGCTCACGTGTCGTTGCTGTGCTACATATGTGGTCACGAAAACATAACGTTTGCATACGTTTTTAAGCTTAACGGTCTGAGAGACTTTTTCTTAGGCCCCGTCCACACGGAGACGCGTTTAGCTGTATACGGTTTCGTGTGGACGAAGATATTTCTTGAGACGAGGGGAAAAAAAAGATTGGATAGGGAAAGCTCTGGCTTCGTGTGGACGTAGCCTTAGTGCTGTCAGTGAGGTGCACACATGCGAAGACAGTGCTCATAGAGCGCGGGAGTATTGAAGTTATTTTTGTCCCTTTATAGAACTTGAATGGTTAAATACAGACACTTGTATGTCTCAAAATGCCCGTCTTTGCAAGTGAAAGTAAACAGCTGAGAAAGAAAATACATGTAACAGTAAATTGGATCCAGGCAGCTCTTAAAGTGACAGTCTAATATTCCTGCTGTCTGGCATTAATGTTAATCAAACAACAAAAGAGAGAAAATCTCTCACTGCTCTTGACTAAATCACTTTTGTAACTTTAATAAGAAGAAACATAAATTTAATTTACGTACTTTGACAAATTAAGATTTCTTGATGATTTGGTATTTTATAATAGTGATTTTATAATACCAAAATATAAAGCAAAAAGGTAGAAGTTAATGACTAAAAAGCCAATAAGTCCTCCTTTTCTGCCATCTACTGGTTATAGTGGTAATTTGATGTCTTTCTTTAATTTTACATTTTTACCACAAAGTATATTTAGGTCATCCCATTAAACACACTTAAATTTGATTCTTTTTAGAGCTTTAAAGTGCTGGAAATAGTTCAGGGTTGAATATGAAATATTTGAAAGTCACTGAAAAGTGTTTAAATTTCTCTCTCAAAAGGTTGTACAAACCCTGAAATTAAAGGGGGGGTACAATGCTGTTTCATGCATTCAGAGTTGTTTACACTGTTAAAGAATTGGATTCTCATGCTAAGCATGGACAAAATTGTAAAAAACAATTTGGACGTATAACGGAGTATTTCTGTGCTAAAAATCTTACTTCCGGGTTCGTACAAGTTTCTGAGAGTTTTTTTCCGATCGTGGCTCTTCATGACGTAGACGAGTGTGGAACTCCTTATATGGGCATTTCTCAGCTATAAAAAGATCCCGGTCATGATTCAGAACTGCAGACGGCAAGTGAAACTGCATCAAATGTCTGTGTTTTGTTGGCAGTCGGAGCTCAAGTGCTCGTCAATCTTTAGCTCCGCCCACGGCACGCCTCCAGGAGCTTGGCTTTTTCCGGAGAGAATCGTAAAACTGTATCTTTCTTTTATAAATATGATAAAACTAAAGACTTTTTGGAGATATGAAGGATGCAGTACTACTCTATAGGTACTCAAGATTAACATGAGATTGGGTTAAACTGTGTGTGTTATGTCCCCTTTAATAAATTCGACTATTTCTGCCACAACACCATGGTTATAGTTATCATTACTACTGGTTTTCTACGTCAGCACTGTTACTAAATTAAGCTGTTATTAAGCCCCTCATCAAAAAACCACAACTTGACCCCAAAGAACTAGGACTAAATTACTAAGAACAATTTGAAAGCTTCTCAATAGATCTCGCAGTAACCTTATTCAATCAACATTGCTTTCCCGAGTAAACCTGTTCTGAGCTCGGACCAGTTTGCTTGCTTGGAGTTCACGCTACTCAGCTGAAACAAGTAGCACAGTTTTGTTACACTTTTGTTTTATTTGCTGTTAAGATGTATCTCACTGATTCTTGAGACATGGGACAAAACACGTCCAGCAATTGTAACTGCTATTAGGTTTAAAAATTAAAATATTTTCAATTGTAAATGTTATGAGGGATTAATAATAGAATGTATTTAACACAATTATCCCCTTCAATTTTATTTTATTATTATGATATCAAATCTATGACACTTTTTGTCTTCTCACTACATCTAAAACAGTGTGTCCACAGAGAAGGGTTCAATCATTCATATGCTATAAAATGGTTAAAAATGTTTGTTAATGATAAAAAGAGCTTGTTTTATAAAAAGCAACAATTAATTTTTATCTCATATCAAAGCAAGGTTGATTTTTAATGACACATGTATGTTTTATATGATTTCAAAGTTGTCCCCACTTTTCGTCAACATCGTCAGACATTCATTAAAATGTAATAAAATCAGGGAATATCAGAGGCAGCTGTGACTCAAAAGGACCCCCTTGATTGTGGTGGGGGTTTATATGAATGTTTTGATGTTATTTTTTGTCCCTCTTACCTCCGTATAATGCAGGGCCCCAAACTGTGACCAAATTGTCACATTTTGCATTTTTCTGCTTGTGCAACAAAATTTTGTGAGCGGTCACACTGGTGCAACCACCACGTTCCCAACTCATAAGTGCGGCCATTTCTGTTGCATATGACAACACTGATTCTTGAGAAGTGGGACAAAACAGTGCAATATTGAAAAAATAAAACCTTGTACTCGGACAAATTAAACTACATTCATTAGGGATGTCCCGATCAGGGTTTTTTTGTGCCCCTGATCCGATCAGAGTCATTGAATATTGAGTATCTGCCGATTCCGAGCCCCGATCCGGTACATGTACATTCCTTGTGCTTGGTGCACATTTAAAGTGCATTAAAGTTGTTAAGATCAATCCAATCTATACAGGAATGTGCAGAGATGAGGCAGGGGCTCAAATGCAAAAAAGGGGCACCTATCATCACTAATACACTATATATCAGGGGTGCAACGGTTCAACTTACTCACGGTTCGGTTTGTATCACGGTTTTAGAGTCACGGTTTCAGTACGGTTCGGTATGTGCTATGTTTAGGGAAAAAACTATACTGTCAAATAAAAATAAAGAAAATAAGAACAAATAATCTAACTACAAGCAACAGCACAAATAAATAAACAGTGAAAAAAGATACAAATAAAATAAACTGTGCTTTTCAGTTTTTTTAGGTAGGTCTAACTAGGGATGTAACGATTCACTCAACTCGCGATTCGATTCACGATTTTGATTTCACGATTCGATTCGATTCACGGTTTTTTTAAACAAAATGAGATTTAAGACAAATTATAAATTAAATGTGTCCTTTTATTATTGCTTAGACAAAATACTGTACGTTTCTTTGTGAAATTGAAATATAACACTATAATAATATACTAATATAGCACTTGCATATTATTGCTCTTTTGTTGGTTTTGATTGCTTCTATTGTCCTCATTTGTTACTGTGGTTCGCTGGAGTCCCAAAGCTTTAGAAATGGCTTTATAACCTTTTCCAGACTGATAGATCTCAATTACTTTCTTTCTCATTTGTTTCTGAATTTCTTTGGATTTCGGCATGATGTCTAGCTTTTGAGGATCTTTTGGTCTACTTCACTTTGTCAGGCAGGTCCTATTTAAGAGATTTCTTGATTGCGAACAGGTGTGGCAGTAATCAGGTCTGGGTGTGGCTAGAGAAATTGAACTCAGGTGTGATAAACCGCAGTTTTAAGAGGGGGGCAAACACTTCTTCACACAGGGTCATGTAGTTTTGGATTTTGTTTTCCTTTAATAATAAAAACCTTCATTTAAAAACTGCATGTTGTGTTTACTTGTGTTATCTTTGACTAATATTTAAATTTGTTTGATGATCTGAAACATTAAAGTGTGACAAACATGCAAAAAAATAAGAAATCAGGAAGGGGGCCAACACTTTTTCACACCACTGTATATACACATTGTTCTCGAGCATCTTCTTATCCTTTTAATGGTGGTGAACTGTTGAAAGTGCATACCATCACCTACTGCACAACACCGGCATGACAACTGACGAATCACCGGTGGATCGGGCTTAGGAGAGCCGATACAGATCAGTTTAAAAAAAGAAAAAAAAGCTTGATCGGCCCCCAACCCAATCCTTGAGATCGGCTCAGGACATCCCTAGTCCCTATATTTATGCTCATATTAGACTGGAGGATGAAACTCCACAAAGTGCTGTTTTTCTTAGTTGGTAAAACATGCATGTGTTAAAACAGCCAATAAGAAAATATGACATTCTGTACTTTTGCCTCATATATTGATCTTTTAATTATATTTACAGAAGTCTTGACTCCAAGGCAAACAGAGCAATTTTGTCTTTACTGTCACAATACTTATGGAGGGCACTGTAGGTTCTCAGAAATGTGCAGTTAGTTTATGGGCATATGGAGTCAATCATAAAAAATTTAAAAAAAGAACCCATAGGGTTCAAAAAATGAATGCCATCATGTAACCACAACCAACAGTGGTTGTGTAGAGTATTTTACAAAGGTTTAGAGGACCCTCATAACCCTTATAATGCATTCAAAATCTGTATACAATTTTTGCATTCAAGGTCAGTTTGGACCTGAAGAATAGTTGTTTTATAAAACGGTCATAACTTAATATTTTTAACTACAACCATATTGTATCTGACCAGCAACTTCTCATTAAGGATGAAACGGTTACTGGTTTGACGACCCAGAGTTCTTAAGGTTAGTAATATAATTTCTTATTTTTGTTATCATTAAACCACATTTGATTACAGTGATTTAAAAATCGTGTGTTTTGTGTGAAAAAATGATGGAAGGCAGAGTGCTGAGAGAAATTATATGCAAAAATGTATGAATGAATGAATTCAATGAATGCATAAGGGCCATCTTCAGAAAAGTTTCAATGGCATTTGCTTTTTTTATGTTCCCTCCATGCTATGCAGGGGTGTCAAACATAAGGCCCACAAAGGTGTCCAATCCGGCTCGAAGGATGATTTAAACAATAATCTAAAATAACAAAACATTATTTTGAAAAATAAAAGTGTATTCGCTACAATATTTTATTTTTAAAGGGGTGGTTGAATGTTGTTGTTTTTTCTAGGCTTGATTGTGTTTATGGGGGGCAGTCTAACATGTGTTAATGCTTCGTTAAAAAACAAAAACAAAAAAAAACATTATTTTCACATAATTTACCTTTATTCTAAACCGCTCTTTCACACAGGAATCCGCTATTGATCCGTGGCTGTTTACCACAAAAACAACATTTATCCATTATTTTGATTTCAAATCCAAATATTGTTACTGAAAATACTTTTTCAGCATTGTGATTCTTTTTTTAAACAGTACAGTAATACAATCTTTCATAGACATGTTTAAACGCAATAAATATAAGCAACACATTATTCAAAGCTTTTCACTTTTGCAATTACTTCTAGATTTATATATTAAGTTGCTCAAGCAAGTGGCAAAACATTTAAACTACTTTTCTTACGTTATCACAAACATTCTAAATTAAAACTTACCATTGATAGAAACTGTCGGCACTACTGCCTCTTCTTTTGCATCTAAATCTTTATTACAAGCAATCTTGCGGTTAATAATGAACTTTGTTTCCCTACCTCCATGAATGCCATCTATTATTGCCTTATCTAAAAGTGCTCTTTTCCTTTAAACCTATAGCGAAAAGCCATATGTGTTGACTGTGAAACACAATAGACTTAAATTATATGCATTTATGGTGTAATTACTACATTTTCGTGTCAATCCATGTTCATATTTACTGCAAACAATACGCTGTCACTTTAATTCAGCGCCTGCAGCACAGCAAACTCGGTGTAGAAACAATCACTGCACTTCTGCAGATGCACCAGTCCTGGAATGCACTGCCGGACCGCAACTGTGTGCAGTGTGTGAACGCTTTAATCCGTTAACATAAGCAGATTGAAAAAATACGCACCGCATTTGCACTGCAAACAGAGTATGTGTGAACCTGCCGTTATATTGCTGAATCCTCTCATTTATGAACAATATTGCGTGGGTGATTGAATCTGTTGATTGAGTTTGCTATTTATTTAAATATCTAAAACATCAAACAAGGGCTTCAAAGCTGTGTTTAGCGGAATGAACACGTAAGGTAAGCGGTAAACTACCACAGCCAGCAGTGCAGACTGCTTTTCATCAAGGACAGTTGGATTTCTAGTCTATTTGAAGAACAAATAAAAATGTATAAAAGTGAAGTGAATGGACCATCTTCAAAAAGATAAGTAGTTTTTAGCAAAATATCAGGGGCTTAAGCCCCCAAATACCGTTTGACACCCAATCTTGTAGGCTACTTGCCTACATTTCAAAGCATTTTCCTTGCATGTCTAACTTAACGTATATAATGTTATAATTAATATCTTATAATTAATGAGCTGTAACCTCCTATGTCTAGGACACGACACCCCTCATATCCATTAAACTATAGTATAGGCTAGGGATGGGCCGATTACCGGTTTCAAGGTATACCGCGATTTGAACATTTCACGGTTTCAAAACCACTAATATTTTCCGTTATACCGTTCCTGCGGTATGCGCCGTTTTTCACGTCTCCTCAAAGACTGAAAGTATAGGAATCCCTCACGACCCCTCCCCCTCCTGTTGGTGCAGCCGTCAGTCACGTGTGTGCATGACAGCCAAAGGAGCTGCCCCTGGAATTTACGCGATCGGCAACCGGCTGTTGCAGCTTGTCTCTGTTCTGGACTTGCACAAAATGCATTGCAATGCAATAATTTTCCAAAATGTAATTTATGTGAAAATATGAAGTATGTAAACGCCCGTCAACAGAGGCCAGATACACTGAAGACGGACGCAAAGAGAAAAATACTGTAGCAGGCAGATCACTCACTGTTCATGATGCACGAACTATTGGAAGAAAATCCTCAATATTGTAGTGCTCCTGCAGAGTTAGTGCATCAGAGAAAACCAAGAAGAAGAGCTGCAGTGCTATAGCTTCAAATTTTCGGCATGTCTAGAACAATTCTTACAAGTATAACACGACGTAACTGGGCACCGCGAACAGACGCCGAACGGCCGGTGTGCCTACACTCATAGAAAATAATGTATTTGAATTTTAAAGA
>NW_015666202.1:17087-22659 GCF_001515625.1 Sinocyclocheilus rhinocerous
GATCACTCACTGTTCATGATGCACGAACTATTGGAAGAAAATCCTCAATATTGATTTGGGGGTTTATATGAATGTTTCTGAGGGGAACTGACTGTCTTCAGAAAAGTTTAGATGGTATCTTCTTTTCATCTCGTCTCTGTATAATTCACATTAAAGCAGTGTTTGCAGCGCTGCTTTGTTTACAGCGGTAACCAAGGAAACGCTGTATGTGCTGTACCATAAGCGCCTCCTGCTGTCAGAGAGTGAATCTGCGTCTCATTCAGAGCTTCTGCTGTTAGTTTCGTTCAGGCATGTAGTATAATTTCACATTATTAAATCAAATTATGTATATTAAATTATATAAATAAATGATATGAAATTATATAAATGATATCCATATTATATAACTAAAATTAAATACCTGTAATTACAGATTTAGGTTAAATAAAGATGTCAGTCTTTATTTTTCTTCTTTTTTGCTTTTGCACATCAAAAGCTGCAAGACAGCCCACAATTCAGCAAACATTTCAGAAACAAATGAAAGAAAAAATAAACTAATACTGCTGTTCCAAATATTCTGTATGTCGCTCAGAAATAAAATATATTGAGTTCAGTGGAAAAATATATTTTTTTGTTTTGTTTTTTACCCAGACATTTAAAAATAACATTTTAGAGCTGTAACAACAATACTGTGATACTGTGATATTTTTGCTTAAGGTTATCATACCGTCAAAATCTCATACCGGCCCATGCCTAGTATAGGCTATCCTAAAATAGAAATAATAATAATAATAATAATAATGATGATGAAGACAGACCTAATGATAGGCCTAATAATCCAAAACCAAGCGGCGCAATGGACGGTGTTTATGGACGTTTAAAACGCCGCAAGTGGCGGTGTTTCCTGCAGTGTAAAAGCGCCATAAATTACGCCGTTTAAGGGATAATTAACGCCGCAACTGACTGTGTTTTTGGTCGGTTAAAGCACCGTACTGGACGGCGCTGGTGATAAAGTGCCCGGCAGCTGAAAGATATAAGCCTTTGGTTAGCCTATATTACAGATTGTAGCCTTTTTTTTTAGCTCATTATAAACACTTTAAAGACAGACGTTTGTGAAAGATGTTTTTTTTTCTTCTCTGTTTTAGAGGGATGAACATTGTTAAATTATGCCATATTTACTGCATCAAAATTTGTTAATACTTTAGGTTAGGGGTGGATAATTTTATCAGTTATTTATTATTCATGCAACAATTGTCAGACTTTGTTCAGTGTTTTGTGTGTGTTTTGTTCACCACGTGCTCCATGTCCTGGTTTTCCCCCGTGTTTCTCTATGCCCATATTTGGTCCATCCTGTTCCTGTCCCCACTTAGTTCTATATATGTTTCAGCTGTGTCCCATTAATCCCCTCGTCTATTCCTTGATTAGTCCCATGATTTAAGCCCTGTGTGTTTCCATGTCTAGTGTGCCGTCTTAAACGTCGATCCCCGTTCCTACGTGTGTGTCCTGATTGTAAATAAAGACCATTCATGGTGAAATCTCCTATGTCTCCATTTATACATTTATATTTCTTTCCTCTGTTATCACAATGCAAGGGATCGCACCAGCGCCGCCGACCAGAGAAGTGCAGTGTTGCGCTTTTTATGAAATAGGCTCATAGGTGGAGTTTGGGGGGGGCTAATGATTTTGTCTGAGCTATGAATAAAATATAAAAATTAAATAATTCACATTTTCTCATTTTATTTGTATTATCTTATTATTTTAGAGATTAGAATTAGTACGTTTTGGGCTAAATTAATTATTTAAGCCCCATATCCTCGCGAGTCGCGAATGATTCTCAACTTGAGAGTACATGAGGACTCTCTTTTCGTTATTTTCCCGCTTTTGCAAGTTAACAAATATTCTGTTTTTTATATATATATATATATATATATACATAAAAACCCGCTAATAAAAATGTGGTGGACTGAGTCATTTCTGTCTGAATTGAACAGGTGATTTGAAGCGATGGCCTTCAGTGTGGCGTGTGATGCAGTATTCAGTTTAAGCATGTACGCAAGCCTTAAGATTCACCCTCGCTTGTGACAGCTGAAATAGATCTTGTAAAATGTGCGATCGCATCACCGATTACTCTTGAGAAACTTAAATATGAAGTAGGCTACGGAAGGACAAATATCCAAACTTTTTCAGACTACTGCAGCTTGCACTCACACTGCCCATTGGTCCGGCTACATCATAAAGTTTCTCAGTTATGAGGAGAATATGGCTCCGATCTTCAGTGGCACAGGACAGATTCTCAGATTTTTCTTTACTGAACATAGAGAACGATTTGACTAAAAAACTATCAGAAGAGAAGAGATAGTGAAAGAAAGACAGTGGTCATCTACGCAATTCGGAAAAAGAGGTGGCTTTTCTGCATTAGGTATTTTAATTTTTTTTTTGTATTTTTAATGTTGAATATGTTATATAAATATATGTACGGTGGCCGAGAAGTGCTAAACAAATCACAATTCTGAAATCAAAATAACAAATTACAAACGCAAATGCAAGTCTAAAAAACAAAATAAAAATTCAGAAAGCACAACAACAATTCAGAAAACAAATTTACAAGTCAGAAAACACAACGACAAATCAGAATGCAATGTAGAAGGCTTTTTGATCCTCTGGGTCTGAGAGCAGTTATTGGATAGCATATATACTGTAGACAGATTGGAGATTAATCCTAATAACATGCCGCTACAATAAAAACCATGACATTAAATACATTTAAAACAGTGTATGTCTATGATCCCTCCTGCAGTAACAGCGTGCAGATCCTCGTTTATCACAGGACTGTGGCAACAGCAGCAGGCAATCGCTTAGCTCGCTCACATGTAACCATATATCTTCTATAACAGGAAAAAACATATCGATTTTATGACATAATATGTTGTTATTACGAGAAAATATATCGTTTTAATGAGAAAAGATGCCGTTTAAACGAGAAAACCATGTCGTTTCAACGACATAGCATTATTACGACATAATTGAGTGGAAATGATAACAGTGGCAGTAGTGCGTCACCGTAGAAAAAGGCCAGCATTTTGAAATTTTTTATTCAACAGAAATGTACCCATATTGTACTCAAGGCATACTGCAAGCAAGCCTATACCTAAAAGAGTAAAACAAGAGCTTTCACATGGGAAATCAAATTTAATCAACAATAAAAACCGACGCCACTGCTTAGTTCAGCTGATTCACATAGGCTGTTGAATAACACATTTTCCTGTTTTTACTGTTATTTGCAGAAAGGGCAGTTTCTCCAAAATTGAAAAGACATTCTAATACACAACAAACGTAAAGGAGAGAAAAGAACGTCGGACCTCAGACTCAAACTCCTGTCACTAAAGCAACACTGTATGGTTGCAATGAACGCAGGCCACAACACTACAGAAACCGATAAGCACAAGCATATGCTCACTGCATTTGACACAAGGATAATAAAATTGTGCAATTTGTGTACATATGATAAAGACGACGGAGATACACGTGTACCCAATGAAAAAGTAAAAATATCACACGATGATATTTTGGTGTCCAAATGTTGGTCATATAACCTTAAAAAACAGGATCCTTGAAGTAGATCGCCATTCTACTACTCATGTCTGACTGCCTACTTCATTAAAGGGGCTGGACTGTGTAGAATAGGAGGGGCTGATTTTAATATTACAGAAAACGCAGTTTTTTACGCCGTCTTTGTCAGACGGAGCGCCGTAATATTACGGCGTATTATGGGTGGCCAAACGGCGAAATTAACGGCGTTTTGGATTGCATCAATAAACGCCGATATTAACGGCGGTTCTGCTGTGAAAACGCCGTAATTTACGCCGTCTGTACTACAAAATGCCGTATTTTACAGTGTTTTTTGTCTAAAACGTGGTGTCTGTAAAATACGGCGTTTTCTGGACACCAGGCGTCTGGTTAATGGCGAACTGTGACCCATTTGGCGTTCCATAACTTAGAACCCATTATAATCCGTGATACTATGTACAGTGAGTGGATGCGGACAGTAAACTGATGCCCCGGTATATTTTTGACGTACGTAGTACTCTAAGCGCTCACGCTGTTTCTGACACGAAGGACAAACGTATTTGCCAATCATTAGAAGTGATGTAACACGTCCAGTGTAGACAGTCTCAAGCTTGCGATATTGTAGACACAGTGTAGGGCAAATCCTGTCAGTCTAAATTTAAGAAATGAGGAAAATAAAACAACCTCAATGGAATGGCGCCAAAGAGGCTGTATACAGAAATTTTTAAAAAATACAGTAAGTCTCTGTATGTGGGGTTTGATGTCACAGAAAATTCCCATGATGCAAAGCTGAAGCAAGTTTCTGTCATTTTTCACGCAAAATGTTTAAAACATTTAAGTTCTTTAAAAAGACAACAGAAGGTATGATTTGTCCTTGATTAACGTTAAAATTTAAATACATTCCCCTGACAACATTATTGTGCTGTATGCGTGACTGTGAGGAGAGCTGGCATTATCGCGTTTGTCACCGACTAGGTATATTTTATATACATTTATATACATAAGATACAGTAAGAACATGAATAAAGAAATAAAGTAAAACAAAGATACAAATGAAATAAATAGGCTAGTGCTTTAACTTTTCCATGAAGGTCTACTAACATTACTGTTCAGGTAAGTAATATAGTAGGGCTGCACGATTAATCGAATGCGATTGTCATGCGCATCTTGTCAGTAAAGCCGGTTCTGTGATTAGTAGTAAATCTCCATCACCTGCTTTCAGATGGAGCAGCATTTACTACACAGAGCCATAGTTCACTGACAAGCTACACAAAATCGCGTTCATAGTCGCAGACGATTTAATTCGGGCGATTATGAAATCGAAGAAATCGTTCTGCGATTATGAAAGCTGTTTGCGTAGCTCGTCAGTGAACTCCGGCTCTGTGTAGTAAATGCTGCTCCCAGGGGTTAAAGGGGTGGTTCACTGTTTTTTTTCTAGGCTTGATTGTGTTTATGGGGTGCAGTCTAACATGAGTTAATGCTTCGTTTTTTAAAAAACGCATTATTTTTCACTGAATTTACCTTTATTCCACACCGTTCTGTCCCTTCTCTGAGAAACAGGCTGATCTTTTCCTGTTTTTATGAAGCCCCGCCCTCATAAATAGGTGATGGGCTCTGATTGGTTAGCTAGCCCAGTGTGTTGTGATTGGCTAAACCGCCTCTAGTGCGCGTCTAACCGTCCCGCCCCTCGCCTCAGCGGCATGTGCTCCGTATTGTAAACAACGGCTTCATTAATCGCTTATCAGTTTGAGCCCGATTGAGAAGCAGAGGATATTATTGAAGAGGATCATGTAGAACCTGTGCAAGCACGGATGATCTGAATGAGAGAGAGAGAGAGAGAGAGAGAGAGATATGAAGAGTAGAGCAGGGGACGCGAGGAACAGTATTAAGAACTGCTGCTTTAGAACATTGATTTTAAAACTCGTGAATCCATTAGAATTGTTAGAAGACAGAATCGCGATTCATATATGAATAGATTTTTACGTGCACCTCTAGTTTTCTCTTCCTCTTCTCTAAAGCAGCGCAG
>NW_015666202.1:24337-27074 GCF_001515625.1 Sinocyclocheilus rhinocerous
GGAACATTGAAGGGCACCTCCCATCCAATAAATCACAATAAGCATTGTGCTTTGGTACTTTTAATATGAAACAAAGTCTCAGATTTTAAATTCTGTCCATTGTATTGCAGTATTTACATAATAAATGACGTTTTGGCGCTGTTTAATGTGGAGTGACAGATCGCTGTAGCGCGGCGCGCCTCAGTTCAATAAAAGCGGCAGCGCGAGGCACAAGTGAACTGATAATCTCCTACACATTAATACCAGTTTCAGCACAAAATAAACATGACTAAACATCTGAAGGTAAGTTAAAAGAAAGAGCACATTTTTACAATCCGTATCCTGTCTCATGTAATCTCTCAATTAGTGTTTCGGCCGCGCAAAGACATCAACATACCAGTTTATAAACAATGTGTCACGTAACGTCACATTTACCTCAGAAAAAAACATATTCGGTGACCATGAATTCATTAGTAAGCTAGAAAAATAAACTATAGAGAGGGGCATTTTGCTAAATACATGCACCATATAACATATTCATTATAATTTTCACTGTTCTTCAATGTTTAATTTATGTTTGAATAAATCCGTCAAGTTTATATGACAGCCACCATTTAAATGTTTATATAAAAAAAAAACGAACTGAAATAGAAGTATTATGTAATTGAAACTTTATTATTTAAAAAAAACTTCATAAAGTGTCATTTTAGCAGTTGTATATTAGCCTACAAATCAGTCAATTCCTTCAATATTATAGTAATGTAGTACCAACTGACTCTCATGTATATTTTACAGCTTTAGTTGAGTTTTTTTTTCCTTGAGGAAATTTGGCATGTACTGTACCTGATATTTATCCAAAATAATCGATATTGAATCGAATCGGTAATCGAATCGAATCGAAAGCTTGTGAATGAGAATCGAATCATGAAATTTGTGTCAAAACCCAGCCCTAGTTATTAGGGTTATTTATAAAAAAAATAAATAAATAAAAACATTATTTGAAAATGATTTTCCTTGAAACTAACTAGTAACATATCTGCCCTTGCCATTAGCCCTTGACAGGCTCAGACTACAGATTATGGTGGGCTATTTGAAACAGCAATACCAGGAAAGGTTACTCACTATAATGCAAACACATGTAACATTTAGGATGCTTTTGATATCAAGTTTTGCTGGTTAGATTTGTCCTTGACAAGGTACAAGATTACCTACAATTTAAAACATGAAATTTCTGAAATTCCAGGACTTTCAAGGACTTTTCAAGCACTACTTTAAAAATCAGATCTCACTTATCACTTATCAAAAAATATTGTTATTATCTTTCAAATTCTAATATATAAACTAATAAAACAAATGGTACAAATAAAGTGCAGCACATGCAAAGAATGCAATGACAACTTTAACATTTGAAAGGATACTATGGCAAAGTAATCGCTTTCCTTATTCAAACTGATTTTTTTTTTCACGAATATATGATTGACCTGAAGAATGAAAGCTAGGCTATATCATACACTTGGAAAATTATGAGCAATATTACCGCTTATCGACACTAGGGGTGTGACAATAAACTTAATAAACTAAGCTCACGAGATGAGACAAAATGCATATACTTGGTTCAATAGAACGAGACAATGTTTTAATACTTTAAGAAATATTTGAATGACAAAATAGTTGTCTTTTAATTACAAAAAGTAGAACAATGCAGTTATATTTTGAAATGTTTTAACAAATTTTGATAATCAAGTAATCTACTGATTATTTTGACAAGTATGTTTTAGTAATACAAATAGAACTAAGTGAAAAACAGGCTTTAATATGACTAGATTTATATATAAACTAACAATGAGGCAATAATAATTGGCTCAAATAAAGTATCAAAACCAAGTACTTAATTTGAATTTAATGTTTTGCCACGATTTTATTTTTTTAAATTGAGGAATCGCGATTTTAAATAAAAATATTACCAAAAGTCAGAACTAGACACTTTGACAATATGCCGGTGATAACAGTAAAGAGAAAAGAACATTGCAACTGCGTGTCGGCGCACGTGATTAACCGCTCATGTGTGACGCGCATATCGCGAGGTGCCATTCACAGAGAATACGCTTTTGTGTTGATAAAGATACGACGCGTGCAGAGGAATAGGGAAAACATGCAAGAAGATGGGAGTTGAAACTCTCTTAACTTGAGCGCCATGTTTTTAAAATGTCGTTTTAATGTATGAGACGCTGCAAGAGACACGAGTGCAACAGTCAAACGCGTCCATGTTTACAAAGCAAAAACAATGGAAAAGCAACGCAATCCAATAAAAAAAACTGTAAAGGACTACTACTGTATACCTAATATTTCATGTTTGCATCATGGTGACAGGCTGAAAGCTGCTGTTCCTTGTTTTCACAGAACATTTATTGTTAATAGTCTACTGGTGTTATACCTTCTGAAGTCAGAAAGAGCTTTATTACCAAGTATGTTTACACACACAAGGAATTTGACTTGGTTGACTTGGACAGAAGCTTCCAGTGCAGAAGAAAGTATGGAAATAGTGCAAACTAGTGCAGCAGACACAGGAATTACAGTAGAGATGGAGTATAACACTAATATAAGAAAAACAGAAAATTAAATAATGCACTATATACAGATGTAGAAATATAGAGAAATGTAACTGTTTAAATGAATGTACAGATATATTTACAAGTGTGCAGTTTACAAATGTAAAATTTTTGGATTCTATGTATAAAGTCAGTCATTTTGAATTTGA
>NW_015666202.1:27084-28752 GCF_001515625.1 Sinocyclocheilus rhinocerous
GAAAATTAAATAATGCACTATATACAGAAGTAGAAATATATATAGAAATGTAACTGTTTAAATGAATGTACAGATATATTTACAAGTGTGCAGTTTACAAATGTACAGTTTTTGGATTCTATGTATAAAGTCAGTCATTTTGAATTTGAATTACATTGTTGAGAATTTTTTGAAGCATTTTCATTGTAGCCTATTATTTCTGAACATATAACATGAATAAGACAAGTTTGTACAGGATTGTTGTAGTTCATGAATCTTTTCTGCAAAGATATTTAACAAGTGATTTGTTTAACATTTACATCATGTTAACAACTTCATGTGTGCTGCACTTGGAATAGAATTTTCTTCAACTAGAGGGTTAATAAACAAAGTTATTTGAATCATGTTGTAGTTACATTTTTAAGATGACTAGTTAAAAATCATTAAAAAAATAGAGAATCGGTCAAACGTTCTGAAAAAAATCGAGCTTTTATTTTTTTGCCAAATCGCCCAGCCCGAGTTTCAAGTATGTATTTTGTGTGGACTAGACTTGTGCCGATATTCGGTAATGCGATATATCACGGTAATGAATATGCACGATATTGTTATCGTGGGCACTTTTAAATACCGTGAATAATTATATATTACAAATTATTCCGAATTTTGAATGCATTTTAAGAATACTTTTCCCATAAACTGGTCAAAATGCACAACACCGCTATGCTGCGTGAAAGACGCGTGCGCACTCTGAAGTAAACAAGCGCGGACATGAAGCACATGGCGGAACATGTGAGAGACGCTCTGGATGAAAGCGCACTTTCACTCTCTGACAGCAGATGCCGCTAAACTGCAGAAATAATAATAATAATAATAATAATTTTAAATGCAGCCGTTACCCCGGAAACCCTGTAAACAAAGCAGCTGCACTACTTCCTGTTTCTGAATCATGTTTAAAGGATTTAAATAGCCATTCAGATTTGTGTATTTGCTATGATGTTCATCACAGCGCCAAATACTTAAATATTTAGACTTAATAGGCTATTTATTTTCAAACTTTTTTTTTACATTTTAATCTGGACTACAACATGCCCTAGATATTGTTTGAAAGGGTTTTGATTCTTTATTGTTCGGTCACACTTTACATTAGGGCTTCATTAGTTAACATTAGTTAACATAAACTGCCAATGAAAAATTCTTCTGAACATTCATTAATCTTAGGTAATTACAATATTTAATAACACGTTGTTAAAATCGAAAGTTGCAACTGTGTTATTTAATGAGCTAACATGAACTAAGACTTGTATTTTTTAAACAAAGATTAATAACTTCTGTAGCAAATGTAGCTATTGCTCATTGTGAATGTTAATGCATTAACTAAGGTTAACTAATGAGGTCTTATTGTAAAGTGATACCTATTGGTCTTTATAGTTCTTTTGCACTTTAATCTGTGTAAAACTTTTAACTTTATACATTTTTCTGTATTGCTTTATTGCATTTAAATGTTCAGTTATTTTTGTTATAAGAAAAAAGTTATTAAACCTGTTATACTGTATTATGACAGCACTTTTTTTAAACTTAATTTCAATATCGTGATAATACCGTATACCGTAATAAAAGCATTAGCAATTAATCGCAACATGAGAATTTGATACCGGCATATCCCTAATATATACACACACACACACACAT
>NW_015666202.1:28807-42986 GCF_001515625.1 Sinocyclocheilus rhinocerous
TGTACAGGATTGTTGTAGTTCATGCATCTTTTCTGCAAAGATATTTAACAAGTGATTTGTTTAACATTTACATCATGTTAACAACTTCATGTGTGCTGCACTTGGAATAGAATTTTCTTCAACTAGAGGGTTAATAAACAAAGTTATTTGAATCATGTTGTAGTTACATTTTTAAGATGACTAGTTAAAAATCATTAAAAAAATAGAGAATCGGTCAAACGTTCTGAAAAAAATCGAGCTTTTATTTTTTTGCCAAATCGCCCAGCCCGAGTTTCAAGTATGTATTTTGTGTGGACACATAATCGTTGTCATACAAATCTGAAAGCAAGTAGTTGCGGCAAGCAAGCCACCCATTTAAAGCAGATGCAGAAAAACGTTCGCAATAGAACCCAACTGTAAGTGCATTAACATTATTAGTCTTAAATGATACTTCACCCCAAAATGAAAATTTTACATTTAGTCATTTAGCAGACGCTTTTATCCAAAGCGACTTACAAATGAGGACAATGGAAGCAATTGAAATCAACAAAAGAGCAATGATATACAAGTGCTATAACAAGTCTCAGTTAGCTTAACGCAGTACACACAGCAAGGTTTTTTTTAAATAATATAATAAATTAAAAGAAAACAGATAGAATAGAAAAAGAATAGAGCAAGCTAGTGTTAGAGATCTTTTTGCTTTTGTTAATTGTATAATACATAATATAATATAATACATAATATAATGTAAAACATATGACACAATCGTTGTCATACAAATCGTTTTAAAACGTTCAAACGTTTAAAAATAAAACGTTCGCAATGTGTGTAACAATGAAAATACATACATAAGTGTTCCTGTGGCTCAGTGGTAGAGCATTGCGTTAGCAGCACAAAAGGTCGTGGGTTCAATTCCCAGGGAACACACATACTGGTAAACAATGTATAGCCTGAATGCACTGTAAGTCGCTTTGGATAAAAGTGTCTGCTAAATGCATAAATTATTATTAATTATTATAATAAATGAGTAGAAAACATATAGAATACAAAAAGATTAGAAAGCAAGTGTTAGTATTTTTTTGTTTATTTAATTTTTTTTTAAAGAAAACAAGCAGCAAATTAATAGAGTGCAAGTCTAAAAGGGACAAGAGTTTTTTTTTAAAGAATAGAATTAGAATAGAAAGTGCTAGAGTTAGAGGGTCAAATAAAGATGGAAGAGATGTGTTTTTAGCCGATTCTTGAAGATGGCCAAGGACTCAGCTGCTCTGATTGAGTTGGGCAGGTCATTCCACCAGGAGGGAACATTTAATTTAAAAGTCCGTAAATGTGATTTTGTGCTTCTTTGGGATGGCACAATAAAGCAACGTTCATTTGCAGAACGCAAGCTTCCAGAGGGCACATAAGTCTGAAGTAATTAAGTTTTCGTTCAAATCAAAGCATAAATACACGTAGAAAACGTATCCTTGTGTCATTATTTTTGTCGTTATTTTGGTTTTCTTCACGTACAAAAAGTATTCTCGTCGCCTCATAACGTTACGGTTGAACCACTGATGGCAGATTCTGGACCTTGACAGTGGAATTTACTTGGCAGTCAATCGGACAGTAACAAGCCTCCCGGTTTTCATCCAAAATATCTTAAATTGTATTCCGAAGACGAACAAAGCTTTTACGGGTTTGGAACAACATGACAGCGCATCCGTGCAGCGCGGCTGACACAGACTAGTGTATGCTGCTTGCGTTCAGCGGATATTCTCCAAAATGGCGCTACGGTGATGCGGAGAGACACAGAGGAGACGAATTGTTGAATAAAGTCGTTATTTTTGTTTTCTTCGAGTACAAAAAGTATTCTCGTCGCTTCATAACGTTACGGTTGAACCACTGATGGCAGATGGACTATTCTGACGATGTCTTTCATACTTTTCTGGACCTTGACAGTATAATTTACTTGGCAGTCAATGGGACAGTCACAAGCCTCCCAGTTTTCATCCAAAATATCTTAAATTGTGTTCCGAAGACGAACTGTAATTTACTTGGCAGTCAATCGGACAGTCACAAGTCTCCCGTTTTTCATCCAAAATATCTTAAATTGTGTTCCAAAGACGAACGAAGCTTTTAGGGGTTTGGAACGACAGGGGTAAGTGATTAATGACAACATTTTCATTTTGGGGTGGAGTATCCCTTTAACTCTTAAATAACGCCCCACATTTTCCCAACGTTTTTCCCACATTTTCCCGAGAAGTCTCCAGTGTAAAGGTATAACGGAAGTACAGATACACTGTGGAAGTTAGCTGACGTCACTGTGAAAAGGGTCTATTGGTAGACTGCATGTATGGACATATCTGGACATAAAAAATGCAATCACAAACTATATATATTGCCGGTAAAACTAAGATACCATTCTAATTAGGGCTGCACAATTAATCAAATTTCTAATCGCGATTACAATTACGGATGTCACAATTATGTAATCGTTCAAAGCGGAAATTAATCATTCAAAGTCCACTTATGTTATTCTGTGTGCTTAAGATCTGTTTTTTTTTCTTTCTACAAGTTATCTTAAGGGTTTTTCCATTGTTTTAATTTTAGTTTTAATATGACTATAATACAATGCATATTTTACCTTTTTTTATTTAAAGAAGAAACCAATCCAATCAATAGATGCCTTTTGAGGCTTAATACTAAAGAAATGCAAAAGTTTTCAGCTTGTTTATTTTCATCTAAAAATATGGCATGTGGTTGCTTCAAACAATGATATAATATCATTCAATGTAAATTGCGATAATCGTAATTAATAAATCGCAATTACAATTTCAAGGGAATAATCGACAATTATGATTTTTGTCATAATCGTGCAGCCCTAATTCTAATATGACTAGAATTTAGACTTAAAATAAATAAAAGTACTACTCTGCAGTTGGAGTGTTGTTATATAAACTACAGCAGTGCTTGTGCATTAAATCATTAAACGCTGCTAAACTGCTCACTGCATCATATAATTAACAACTCGAACCATCAATGTATGAATCAAACTCACTTAGACAGCCAACAGTTTCTTTTCTACGCATCATTTTTTTAATATCCATGTATGTGGTTACAGTAAAATCATATAAACCGTAAAATCGCTCAGGAAATCTGTCCCGTCTTGCCTGCACTCAAGACAGTGACGTGTGAGCACCACTAACAGATTCTTCACTCCTATTGATTGTCGCTCGCGAAATTCGCTGTTCATTTGCATAATGTTAAACAAGTCTTAATTTTGGTCGCTTGACATGCCCACATTCTGTCGCCAATGGTCACTGTCGCTCGTGTCGCCGGAAGTAGCCAGCTCTCCATTGAAAATGAATTGGAGCATGTCGCTTTGTCTCTGTGTGTCACTGGCAGTGTGAACGGGGCTTTAATGCTCATCAGATCGTGTAAATCAGTGGAAAATTAATAGAAATGATGATTCTGTGTAAAGAAATATCAAGTAAACTTGTATAAAAATAACAGTATTTTTCCCAAAATATGAACTAAAAGCTGTAATGGACGCTGTTCAGTGACACTTGCATGTGACTGCCTGCCTGAGTTTTGTCGAAAACCAGAGGCGGCCGCCTCACAATTCTCTATGCAGGAAAAATTATGTGATTCTATAGTAAACTATGCGAGTGGCGCTCTGTGGTGTGGCAGGATTTAAAACAGCATCCTGGATCGCCACGGACAGACTTTAACTTAATGTTGTTAAACTGAATGTACAAAGCAAACTGTTAGCTGAAATATCATAAAATAAAAGAACAACACTGAAATAAGAGTGTGCATATCTGTCAATCAAATGAGCATGAAAGTTTCGGTACTACAGCAACAGAGTTTTCTTTCAGAATCATCCTGGGTCCAATTCGATTAATATTAAAATAAAGTTATGCGTGATTAAGACATCCAGCGCTCTAATGCTGCAGTAATGTTGTTGGTTCACAAAAACAAAATTGTGTAGCCTAATATATTGAAATATGCACTTCAACGTAGGGCTGGACAATAATTCAATATCAATATGTATCGCGATATAATTTTTTTCAATAACGGTGATATGATTTTAAAACACATTTCCGATATTACGATATACATTACCAGTGTTTCCCATACATTGATTTATTTGTGGCGTTTGACTTCGTTGAATAAACATGAGCACTGCACGTTAGGGTCAACATCAAAAAATCTTCCATTTGTTTCTTAGTGCTTTTGCCTGCTCTTCACTGTATTTGGTGTAATGAAATGTGTTTATGCGGTTTAAGGTTAAAAAAACACATTATTTTCCACATACTGTACATTATTGTTTCTCCTCTATGCCCCGCCTTTCTGAAACGCGTCCCAAACCTGTAGTCATCTTACATTTTATATAGTTGACTGTTGACAAATATGATGCAGGGCAACAACTTCATTAATGCAATTATGCCCTAAAATTCAAGATATTGGTGCATGTGCCTGTATGTGTTTTTTGTCTCATATTTATATCACACGAGTGCTGATTTTGTCTCGAATATCACGAGTTTAAATGTGATTTTACACAACAGTTCAGTAAATAAGAAGTTGATATTGTGTTATATTTTAAACACAATATTATGTTTTTGCTCAATTTTGCAGAGAACATATTACCTTTAAAGCCACTGCAGAATTGTTGCGTGTCTCCGAGCAACACAGCAGTGTTTCTGAATGAATCCGCGTTTTGATCAAATCGTGTGAACCAATGATTCAAAGACCCATTCAAAAAGAGAGCCATTTACTTCATTCCTGAATGAATTAGCCGTTGGAATTAATGAATGACTCAAAGACATTTACCGCCACCTGCTAGCAGATTTAATTTCTTATATCATTTCATTAAAAAATAATAATAATAAAAATAAAAACATTAAAGGGATAATTCACCCAAAAAAATTTAATTCTGATATTGTTTACTCGGTCTCATGTCGTTTCAAACCTTTCTTTTGTGGAACATAAAAGAAAGTATTTTGAAGACTAGTAAAATGTATCTATCACTATATCCTCTGTAATTATAACTTGTAGCAAAGCGGAAGAGATGACCGTAACGATTGTACAGATTGTAAGCAATTGTAAGTCGCTTTGGATAAAAGCGTCTGCTAAATGTCTAAATGTAAATGATCGGATATACATGTGCTCCACACTGCCAGGCAGGCAGATACAGCAATCTGTCATGCCATATTAGAGTGCCAAAACGCCATTTATTGTTAGGATTTCGTGCTAAAATTAACAGAATACAAAAGCTGAGAATTTGTTTCTTATCAGAAGTAACAAAGCACAAACCTTATTGCCATGGGCGACATTAGGGCGACATTATGATCAGGACATATCAACCAGTAATTTCATTTCATTTCCAGTAACGGACGGTAGAAAGTTCAGCAAAATCTCAGAATCGATGCAGAATCATTACTCGATTCACGATGCATCGATTTATTGTCCCAGCCGTAACATTTAGATACTTGCAGATTAATTTATTCAACTTTTGATAAGAAAGAATTGCCTAATAAAGCTAAAAAACAAACTTAGCTCTCTGCTCTTTCTAGCTGTTTTTCAGACAACAAATTTTTACCAACATGCTCATTGCTGACATCAGAACAGTTAAGCAGGCGAAGAAACTCTGCACTATGCTGCTCTGACACATTTGCTACTAGGGGTGTTACTAGGGATGCTCCGATCGATCGGCCGGAGATCGGTATCGGCCGATAATCGGTACTCACTACACTTGGCCGATCTCATGAACCGATCGCAATTTGATGACGTCAACGCGTGACGACGTATATGATGCGTCGGGACGTAAATGATGTGGCGCCGCAGTCATGTCATCGCCGGTGTGGAAATGCTATGATGTTTCGAGAAACAATGAAAAATTCGCTATTTGTCGTGTATGTTTTGCATGATGATATGATGAATGGTTCACTTTTAACAGCAGATTCAGTGACGTTAGAGCTGATCTGCGCCTCACTGCACACGTCTGCGGCGCGTTATGGCTCCACGGGAACCGGAGCTGATGGCGGCCGCTCTAACGCTTGTGTTTATACCGGCCAGCCGCGGCACGTTTCTGAAGCGGCTCTTCGCGCTGCTTGGCTAAAAATAGTCTTTTGTGAGTTGTCACAGCGTGGAGGACGGAACAAAACCCCGTCAGAGCCGTAAGGGATAACGGTAACATAACACGCTGATCGTGGGCTGCTTTTAAATGAACATTTATTTATAAAACAAAATATCTTCTTCGACCATATTAGCCTACACAATAGCATTAACACAGGCTTTACTCCTTTCAAACTTTATCTGGAATGTCACCGTTTCCATCACTGCAACTTCTCGATCAGGCAAACGAACACACACACACACAAAATCATCTGCCTCATTAAAAAAAATGCTTGAGGAATGCAGTCAGGAAGCATTTTAAACAAGAAATAAAACCAATAATTAATCATTTCCTTTAAGTTCACTGTTGGTTGTTTTATTTGTTAAAATAAGTAAACCAACAAAAGGATTCATCTTTTTTTTATGTCGTCATTTATGTTTTAATGTTAAGTGTGATAACATGCTCTTGATTTGTATTAGATTTTTTTTTCTTTTAAATATCTTAAGTTATTTAAAATATTTTATTTTTTTATTTTTATATTTTTATTACTCCAGATTTTTTTATCATAATATTTATATTTAAGTGTATTGTATTAATAACATTTTATTTTGTCATTAATTATTTTGTATTTTTATCATTTTGTATTGTCTTAAGTTGTCCAAGTTGTTAAAAATGTTATTTTTCTTAATAAAAGCTGTATATTGAATTTGATTGGATGGATTGCCATTTTGTTGTCTATTAGATGTATATATGTAGTCGTTTAATAGCGGTCTAATTGATGACTAGTCTATTCTTGGGCTATGATTAGACGTCTATTAGATTTTCACTGACAGCCCAAAATTAGCCTCGTTTTAGCCTAGACGTCTAGGCTATATTTAGACGTCTAATAGACGTCTTTTAAACGCAAAATTGCTTGCTGGGTAGTGTGCTGTGCTCGTGGATAACTGTGATCGAACTACTCCGTTTTGTACTTTCAGTAGTTTAAATGTTTCTATTTCTTTTTTCCTATTCAGTATTAAACCTTATGTGTTACATCAGACTTCTCCATGTTGGAGTTTAAATGCTTCTATTTATTTTGTCCTCTCTCTAACATTGGACAATGTTAAATTAACCCTAATGAGTTGCACCAAACTACTAAAATTTGTTATTTTAGGAGTTTAAATGTTTTTTTTATTATTAATGTTTATTTTGTCCTCCACAGTTTACTATTGAATAATGTTTAAATAAACCTTGTGGGTTGCATCAGACTGCTCCATTTTGTTTGTATTTATTTTTGTCTCATTAAGTATCCTGATATACATAATGTTATGCATAAACCCCATTTTAAAGGCATATTAAAATGTTCATTGTATAAGGAATAATTTTTGTGATTATTTATATAACATTATTAGACAGTTTCAATGGCAACAACATAAACAAACGTTACTGCGCATGCGCGCTTTTATGGCCCTAACTTAACTTCCGGTAGACTTCCAAATAGAATCAATAACAACAGTCCTCTAGAGTAGATTATTTTTGAAAAGCAAAATATGTTTGCAGCGTAAATCAGACAGACTATATGATGATATTATATGTATAGATGATATATATATATGCGAGCGCCACAAATAAATAAATGTATGGGAAACACATCCCACAGCACAACCACCTGAGCCCAACTTCAGTCTACTCATCACCTTAACTTAACTGCGTTTGTAGCCTGGCGCCATAGCCAGACTGATAAACAAACACAGACCGGAAGCTAACTTCAGGCCAGGCGCGTGCGCCCGATGAAACCGTCTATATAAAGCTTGAAGCATCAGAATCGGCATCGGTATCGGCCGATCACCATGACAAGAAATCGGTACTCAGTATCGGCTGCAAAAATCCCTAATCGGAGCATCCCTAGGTGTTACGGTACACAAACGTGAAGGTTTGGTATGTACCTCTGTTTTGACATCACGTTTCGTTACAGCAGGGACAAAAAAACTAAATATAAATTGCTTTTTTTTTTTATTAAACAATGGTTTACTCAACAAATTGCACTTTTTAAAATAAATTCAATTATAATTAAAATTTTCTTAAGGAAAAAAATCTACCTCAGCTTCTGCTCTAAACTATAGGGAGCCATTTTACATTACTATAAGGTTACAATTAACAACAGAGCCCAAACTTAAATTTAATTACTATTTATTTTTAACTATAATAATCAACACTCAAATCAAAAAATTGTATGCAAACGTTTTTAAATTCCAAATGGAAGTGATCACCCCTATCCCTTTGGAGTGGGGAGTTTGGAGTGAGCAGGGCACGTGCGTGCCATTATGTAGTTGTTTGGAATGCACTTGGCAAAGCCAGCTACATAATTTTCTCATTATCTTCAGCTGGCATGTTCCCGTGACAACGCAGCATGGTGTCCATCAGCAGATGTCGCTGTTTTACTGTCATAAATGTCTTTTTATTGTTGTTAGCATAACTGTTGCAAATAAACATACATTTTATATTTTAAAAAGTTTTTAAAATATGCTATATAATATATAAAAACTTTTTAAAATATAAAATGTATATTTTTTTATGCCGGTGACCATCAGCAAATCTGCTGACGGACACCGTGCTGCGTTGTCACGGGAACATGCCAGCTGAAGATAATGAGGAAATTACATCGCTCCCTTCCATTTGGAATTTGCCCCGTGAACCGTTCGGTACCGATACTCGTATCAGCACATCCCTAGTAACTAGTTACTAAAAGTGGAAAACTATGAAAGTGGGGAATTAGCAAACCATATGAAAGGCTGTTGAAAGGCAGAGTGTAATGGAAACTGGCCCATGAGGCCCTGCTGTTGCATACTGCAAATGAGAACTACCCACAGGTCTCAACATGCCTACAGGGTGACAAACTGTACTGTACTGTTACATATTACATACATTGAAAAATGTGCACTTACTAAACATATGAATGTTATTAATCTTTAAACCTGCAAATGGACTACTGCAAGCCCCTGTATAGTAAACTTTGTAAAACAGAACACAAACTCCTTCCACATTCATGTGTATAGACTGCCACAACAGAATATGCTATTGAGTGTTAAGACTGTGGTTCAAACTTACTGCCATGACCAGTTCAAAAGGATGTTTGTACACCCTCACTGGGGACTGATACTTCTGCACCATTGTAGAGCCGAGAACCTAAAAAGAAAAAATCGAGGAAAGCAATCAAACATTCCATCTTATGCAATAAACCCAGCAGATTTGGCCTGATTTCTCAGAATTAGTAATATTACATAGCACATGTAAGAATGCAAGAATCATAATCTTTAATATGTAATGAACAAATTGTCTCGCGACATGTTGGAAGGAAAGGAATTTCAGAAATGTCCAGTTCAGGCAATTTTATTTTGATAATGCCTGATTACATAAACAGATGTCTGAATAAGAAAATACTTTAAAAAATAAAAAAAAATCTTTAGGGGGGCACTGTTTCCCTGTGTATGAATAGATTTATGTTGTAGACACAGAGCAATGCAAACTATCCTCTATCTTGCCTATCATTTAATTTGCAACTAAATGCTTTTAAAGTTTGATAACTTTATGTCTGTCTCAGTAACAAGTTAAATGTTATAACAGCAATCCTACCTGCCAAATACCAACACATACAGACTTGTGATTTGTTATTTCTATGGCATTTACTATGTAGATATCTTGTTGGGCATGTAAGAATAAATAGTTCCCTAAATCAAGATTCATTCTTACAACTGATATTGAAAGAAAAAAAAACAAGACACCCAATTATGAACTAAAACAGCTATATTACTGCCAATAATATCATATACCATCCAAATACTGTGGTCTAGAACAATAACTACTGCTATCACTAATAAATAAATAAATAATAATAAAAAAAACATTTGTGTGAGTTATACTGACATTAAACTGGATGAAACTAACATTATATATATTAGCATGTTTTGGGTGTGATCTGTGTAAAACAAAATGATAGTGACATAAAATAATCATAATTCAACATGCGCGGTCTAAACCCAGAAACAACTTGTCATTACGGCGGTAAAGTTAGTTTGACGTTTGACATTCATTAGACATTCGGTTTCATACCAATTAAAATCTTTGCGCCTGTTATGTTTTGAGCCCAAACTAACTCAGATAGACATAAATATATGCCCTTTAACGTTGCACAAGGTTTAATTTCTAGAAAAAAAAAATATATAAATTAACCATATAAATTAAACAATTTAACTACATGACATTATACTATAAAACCAATAGTGCCCAGAAAAGCATTATATAAATGTAAGGAATTATTATTATTATACTAAAATGTTCAGAAAAACATCCCTGTTATTGCACAAGGCTCCGTTTTTGGAATTAGCATTTTATGTGTTTTATAATACTTTTACAACTTTTAATGTATGCAATAATATAAATCCATTAAACACCATTTGATCTAAAGGTGTCAAACCAACTGTAAACATCTCTAAATATTATTCCCTATAATGCACAAGGCTTGTTTTTTTCTGATTATGCCTTTATTGTTTTTATATACGATACTGAATCCATATTTTTGATATGTTTAATATACTATACCTACTTAAATTCATTCAACTCTGGCACCATTTGAGAAAGGTATCAGACAAACTGTAAAATATTCAGAATATTATTCCCTATAATGCACAAGGCTTGTTTTAAATGGGTTCAGTACTTTATAAAAAAAAATCAGATTAATAATCTGAAAAACAGCCTTGTGCATTATAGCGAATAATATTCTGAGAATTGTACAGTTGGTTTGATACCTTTATCTCAAATGGTGTCAGAGTTTAATGAATTTAAGTAGGTACAGTATATTAAAAATATCAAAAATATGGTTTCAGTACCGTATATAAAATAATAAAGGCATAATCTGAAAAAAAACAAGCCTTGTGCATTATAGGGAATAATATTCTGAATATTTTACAGTTGGTTTGATACCTTTATCTCAAACGGTGTCAGGGTTTAATTAAAGTAGGTACAGTATGTTAAACATATCAAAAATATGGATTCAGTATCGTATATAAAAACAATAAAGGCATAATCAGAAAAAAAAACAAAAACAAGCCTTGTGCATTATAGGGAATAATATTTAGAGATTTTAACAGTCGGTTTGATACCTTTAGATCAGGGCTGTCCAAACTCGGTCCTGGAGGGCCGGTGTCCTGAAGAGTTTAGCTCTAACCCTAATTAAACACACCTGAACCAGCTCTTACTAGGCATAGAAACTTCCAGTCAGGTGTGTTGAGGCAAGTTGGAGCTAAACTCGCTAAACTCGAACCAGCTCTTACTAGGCATAGAAACTTCCAGTCAGGTGTGTTGAGGCAAGTTGGAGCTAAACTCTGCAGGACACCGGCCCTCCAGGACCGAGTTTGGACAGCCCTGTTTTAGATCAAATGGTGTTGTCGTTTAATGGATTTATATCACTGCACACATTAAAAGTTGTAAAATTATTATAAACACATAAAATGCTAATTCCAAAAACGGAGCCTTGTGCAATAACAGTGATATTTTTTTCTGAACATTTTAGTATTGGTTTTATAGTATAATGTCATGTAGTTAAATTGTTTAATTAATTTATATGGTTAATTTATATATTTTTCTAGAAATTAAACCTTGTGCAACGTAAAGGGCATATATTTATGTCTGAGTTAGTTTGGGCTCAAAACATAACAGGCGCAAAGAGTTTAATTGGTATGAAACCTAATGTCTAATGAATGTCAAACGCATAGACTGTGGTCAACGTCAAACTAACTTTACTGCCGTCTTGTAATTATAACATCCGGGCCCGGCATAGAACTGTCTCTCTAAATAAACGTAATGTCTGCTTATTTCTCCACATTTAAATGTTTTATATTATGAATAACATGCCTCAGCTCTGTAGCTAACGCAATTAGCCGGTTAGCACACCCAGTAGCATCTCTTAACGTCCCGTAATGTCTGCTTATTTCTCCACATTTAAATGTTTTATATTATGAATAACATGCCTCAGCTCTGTAGCTAACGCAATTAGCCGGTTAGCACACCCAGTAGCATCTCTTAACGTCCCGTAATGTCTGCTTATTTCTCCACATTTAAATGTTTTATATTATGAATAACATGCCTCAGCTCTGTACGTTAGCTAACGCAATTAGCCGGTTAGCACACCCAATACCAACTCTTAACGTCGCTCACTTTAAACTCAAACACAAAACTCCTTTTTCTTTTAATCCTTAAACGTGTGTTCTTTAATACCGCTATAGTTTAACATATCGTTATTAACACAAGGCACATATATTCATAAATGGTTATTATTAGTGACGGCTAACGTGCTAACTGTTTTAGTAAACAGAATTAGCGAGTTTAGCTGTGATCTGCCGGCTGAAAATAATTAATTAATCATTTTTACATTGTTCAACCAATATCTAATTTCAGGCACATTCTTTAGCAGTGATTGAAGGTTTTTGTGTGTGTGTGTACTTTGTAAATGTACGTTACTTACTGAAACAAAGTACAAGGAACTGAAAACAGATAATTCGTAGCAGAAAATAAAGCAGTCTTTATGAATTTGAAAGATGTTCTGTAGGTTCTAGATGTTAGGATTGGTGGGTTCTGAAATATCCATGACTGAAATGATCTCTCTGAATCAAAGCCGAGCAGTGCTTCCACTCCCAAGAGGTCCTCGCTGCAGCCTGTAGCACGATGAAGTAGCTGGATCAGATCCAATACGTATTGGATGTTTGACTAGCATGCGCAGTATTGAATTTTAATGCGCATGTGCAAAGTGGGGCTGTCATTGAAGCTAGTATTTAATGTCAATTAAACGGGAGTGTTGTATCAGACGATAGTATGAAAAGCAACTAATAAAACATTTCTTTGACCTGCCTGAGGTGTTACTAGAGAGGTAAAGTCTTAATATAAATTTAATGTATTTTAATTATTTTATTATTATTGAAAATGTTTGTAATAGCTATATTAGAATAATATAAAATCTAAATAAACAAAATGGATCGGCATTAATCTAATATCCCCAATTAAATTTAAATAAACATGACGGATACAATCAAAAAGACATATAGGCTAACTCGTATAATAATTAGCTAGTGCAACATCTGCATATCAATCATGTTACAGTGCTTGTTGTATCCTTATAATAATGGATACAGCACTGTGCATCCTGGCGATAACATATGAAATGCAGGCTATTCAAAAATAAATAAATAAATAAAACTTTGAATTTGGACATTAGTGTTTACATTGTAATGTAATGTAGGTAATCGTGTAGATAAAGTAGGTCAAAAACGATAAAAGCGTTTGCAAAATGATAAAATGTAAATAAAAATCTGAATTTATTCGAGACCTACTACAGCGCATGCACGTAAAATATCCACTACGTAGTGGATATAGTACAGCTACGTCATCGTGCTGCGGGCTGCAGCGAGGACAGACTCCTCCGATTTGACAAAGTCCGGACTCGCGGATCCACTGCTGAATGTGCCCCATCATACACTCAGGGCCGTTTTAACCATTGGGCTAGGCGGGGCCGAAGCCCCGGGGCCCGAGCAAGGAGGGGGCCCGTGATTGGCTGTGGAGTAGATTGACTGGAGCGCCACCACGCCCCTCACTTATTAGCGCCGTTATTTAGTTGAGCTTTCCCGTAAATTCCATGCATTACCAGATTGAAACGTAAAGTCTGAATTTGGTTTACCAATCAAATGCATTTATTCTATATTTGACTTTTGAACGATATGCGCACGTCTGACTGGCTCTGGCTGCAGTGAAGAGAAAAATACTGCTCCTCCTCGTCTCAGTATTTTTCCTAACAGTCTAGTTTGCTGTAGTTGTCATCACCACCATGGGACTGACCGATAAAGAAACACCACAGACCAGTATTGAAGTGCACAGGAAATAAGCAGCAGTCATGTTTAAAGCAGTTTAAATTAATATTGAGTACTGATTGATGCTCACTTGGATTTTTTTCCCCATCGTGGGGAATTAACTTAATACTCTGTCATTTATAGTCGTATGGTAAAATGTATATTTTTAATTGTGTAACGTTACGTTCAAAATAACTACAAAATGTCATGCCTTTGAAAAAATAAAGAGAAC
>NW_015666202.1:43118-50695 GCF_001515625.1 Sinocyclocheilus rhinocerous
GGACCCCCTATCACTTTAAGAACTGCTGGTCTACACAGAAGAAAGACCTGTCTAGACTCTGCCCCGGTACGAGTTGTGTCGAGCTATTCATTAGTCTGTTTGATGAGAAAAATATGAAATTGATAACATGGGTTATTAACAGTGGTGGAAAGAGTACTGAAGAAATATACTCAAGTAAAAGTACCATTACCTTCCAAAAAATGTAGTGTGAGTAAGTACTTGTCCAAAAAACTACTCGAGTAAGAGTAAAAGAGTAGCCTATTTAAAAGTGGGCCCCATCACTCTTCGGCTTGGTCAACTTCATTCGGAAGACATTCATCTTCTGGTTCTGGAGGGGTCTACGGCTGACATCATCTTAGGGCGCCCGTGGTTGGTAAAGCACAATTCCATTCTGTCCTGGAAGACGGGAGAAGTCCTGAAGTGGGGCAAGGATTGCTTCCCAGACTGCTTCCCCGTGACTCCATCACCAGCCAAGAAACTCAGGGAGGTCCTTCCCGTGAATTCAACCTCCGTTGAAAGTCCCATCGAGAAGCAATCCATAGACATTCCAGCCTGCTATGCCCCCTTCAGCGACGTGTTTTGCCCGAAACAAGCCTCCCGCTTACCACCACATCGGCCATGGGACTGCGCCATAGATCTCATTCCGGGTGAGCCAGTGCCTCGCTGCAAAATCTATTCACTGTCGCTTCCTGAACAGAAGGCCATGGAGGACTACATCAAGGAGGCGCTGGGTCAAGGTTACATCCGTCCATCTAATTCCCCTGCTGCATCGAGCTTCTTCTTCGTGGCCAAGAAGGACGGAGGTTTGAGGCCCTGTATAGATTACCGAGCACTAAATAATATCACCGTCAAGTTCCGATATCCTCTTCCCCTAGTCCCAAATGCCCTTGAACATCTCCGAGGTGCAACCATCTTCACAAAGTTGGACCTCTGCAGTGCCTACAACCTCATCCGGATACGTGAGGGGGATGAATGGAAGACTGCCTTTGTGACACCTACTGGCCACTACAAGTATCTGGTCATGCCCTATGGACTTGCCAACGCCCCCTTCGTATTCCAGGATTTCATGCATGAGGTGCTCCGGGAGTTTCTTCATAACATTGATCGTACCGGTATCCAGATGGACGAGGGGAAGGTGGAAGTTATAACCTCCTGGCCAGAACCCACTACAATTAAGGAGCTCCAACGATTCCTCAGATTTGCCAACTTTTACCGTCGCTTCATTCTAGACTATAGCAAGATCACCACCTTACTGACCGACCATAAGAATCTCCAGTATCTACGTGAGGCCAAACATCTGAATCCCCGCCAAGCACGATGGGCATTATTCTTTACCAGGTTTAACTTTACCATTACTTATCGCTCTGGTCCTAGAAACGTCAAGGCAGACGCATTGTCACGTAATCACAGTCATGTGGAAGGTCCAGAAGAACCGGAGAGTATCATCCCACCAAAGATGATCATCAGTCCCATTGAATGGAATTCCCCCTCAGTAGCCTCAAACACGGCTCCCAACAATCCGCCAGGCTGTCCTCCAGGATGCCAGTATGTACCACGAACACAACGCACTCCACTGATTCACTCCGCTCACTCTTCTCGGGGCACTGGCCACCCAGGGGTCAACAACGCCCTCTCGCTGCTACGAGATCGCTTCTGGTGGCCCAATAAGGCGAGGGACGTGAGAAGGTTCGTGCAAGGATGTCCAGACTGTGCCATGTCCAAAAGCCCGCGCCATTTACCATCTGGCAAACTCCTTCCTCTACCGGTAGAAATTCAAATATTGTGACAATTTATTTTGTAGGGTGCCACAAGTTTGTTAAAATTTCCAAAGGGTGCTGCGACTAAAAAAAAGGTTGGGAAACACTGTGTTAGAGAGTGTGTGTGTGTGAGTGTATGAGAGAGAGAGAGAGAGAGGTGGTATTGTATGCTATGCACTTTTATAACTATGTTTCACAGTTTAACCGTTGATTTCTGTATTTGTAACAGTTCAGTTTGTACCTTGAAATGCTGGGTGATCTATCTGGTGATGATGGGGGGGTCAATGCTCCTGCTCTGACTCTTTGCCTGCATCTTTGCTGACGGACCCTTCATGCCTTACGTTCACTTCTCTTCCCCCTTTCACTTAAATTGCTTATTCTCTTTCTCTTTTTTGTTTCAATGTCTCTGACATAACTCCGTTTCCTTTTCTGCAAGTATTCTGCTCTACGTTCAGGATCAGCATCCCTACGCTGTCTGTAAAGTCGCTGCTTCTCAGCTGCACTCAATTTAGCCATACCTGACCAAAGGAGGATTAACAATGATAAATAAAAGTTAGAATCACAAGGATCTGGTGACCAGTGGTGGTATAGCACATTAAGGACATCTTAAGGCTTAAGCACAAGACCGCTATCTTTAATGACACATCAGTTTTCAGTGGCATGTGCCAACCATATGTAAATATGAAGGTAGTAATTTCTGTGCAATTCAGCAGTATGTACAGTAAATGAAAGAATGGACCGATGTACGCGCGCACGCGCGCGCGTCAGTGCTCGTGTCAGAGCATGCATCTGACAGTGGGAGAGGTTTAACCATAGCCTCCCGGTTAAACTCATAGTGAGAGAAGCTCGTTTTGCACTTTAATATGAAAAAAATGTGCCATTTTGTTTGCACTGTTCGTAAAAATGTTAAACATAGAAGACAAAACGCTTCTACATACTGCGGCGAAATTTATGGTCTTAAGATAGTCGCCTAATATTTGTCAGCAAAAAACAAAGATCATACGACAAAAAGAAAGGAAGCCACGCTCATTAAAGGCCGTAGCCATTTACGGAGAAAGGGAATCATCGGCCATGGAGATCACACTTGCAGTCCCGGCTTGATTATTGGAGAGCGACAGCCGCCCGATAACATCGCACACAATCAGTGGTATGTAACCTGTGTTTTGTACTGTGTTATGGTTTGTTGAACGCAGTTTACGGGTTACTGCCACTTGTTGAAGATTGGTGTTGCTGTTGATTGCCGCTGATCGGGTTGGTTTACTGTGGTTGGAGTAGACTGTCGTGGGGTGTGTGGTTGGATTCAGTGCGTTGGTTGTTATATCGAGGCTAAATGTGATTGCTGTGGCTATTGATGTTGTTGGCTTTACCTTGGAAAGGATGAAAAGGGAAAACCAGCAACTGGAAATGCTGATTTACATTTTGGAAGGCTAAAACAGAAAAGGACAGACAATACCATTCATCTCCAGCAGAGGCCCTCGGAGCTCATGAGACAGAACATAGTTCCAAATGCTACTGCACCTACTGTGTCTCATCATAGAGATGCACATAAACTCTTTTCCACTAATATTAACAGTGACCAGAACCACATGTTGTCTATAATGGGAAAACAGAATGAGATAACATCAGTGCTGGTGCATCAGCAATGTCTTGCATCACTGCCTAAGAGAGATATCCAAATATGTGATGGTGACCCTCTAGCCAATGGCGATTCAATTGCCAAGGTGTCCGTAGAGGGTTGCTGTGGTTCTGATGTCTGACATTGAGGCAATGTTTCATCAAGTCCAGGTTCCAGAGGAGGACGTGGACCTATTGAGATTTCTTTGGTGGTCCAGTGGAGACTTAACTCAGTTTATGGAGGAGTACAGGATGGTTGTCCATTTGTTTGGGGCAACGTCTTCACCAAGTTGCGCTAATTTTGCTCTACGAAGGTGCGTAGAAGACAACAAAGACTTCTTCAGCCAACAAGTGTTTGAGACCATTATGTACAGTTTCTATGTGGATGACTGCCTTGCTTCTGTAGCCTCGGAACAGGAAGCTATATCCCTCTATAAAGACCTTAAAACCATCTGTGCCAAGGGCGGCTTTCATTTAACAAAATGGATAAGCAATAACCGCAGTGTTTTGGCCTCAATACCTGAGGAGGAGAGAGCGAAGGAAGTTAAAGACCTGGATCTGGACCGCGACTCATTACCTGTTGAAAGAGCACTGGGAGTGCGTTGGTGTGTCCAGTCCGACACCTTTAAGTTCAGCATAAACATTCAGGAGAGACCATTAACCCGCAGAGGGATCCTTTCAACTGTCAGCTCTTTCTATGACCCTCTGGGGATCTTAGCTCCTGTGGTTTTTACAGCTAAAAGGATTTTTCAGGATCTGTGTCGGAACCGGCTAGGATGGGATGACGCCCAGCAGCGGTTGCTCAGGAGTGGATAGATTGGATGAAGGAATCATAGATTGGATCATCAGTGGAAGATTTCAGCATCGGACGATGTTTAAAACCTCTGAACTTTGGTGAGGCAGCTACTGCTCAGTTGCATCATTTTGCAGATGCAAGTGAGGAAGGATATGGTACTGTTACCTATCTGCTGCTGCGCAATGAACACTCTCAGATGCACAGCACCTTCATAATGGGAAAATCTAGGGTGGCACCTTTAAAGCCTGTTACTATCCCACGTATGGAGTTAACAGCTGCTGTTGTAGCAGCTCGTATGGACAAACTGTGGAGAATACTAGAAGATGGTGTGTTAAGAGTTGGAGGACGGCTAAGTAAGGCTGCTATGCCTGAAGAATCAAAACATCCTGCCATATTAGCTAAAGACCTTCATATCAGTGACCTCATCTTTCAACATATTCATCGAGAGGTTGGCCATGGAGGTAGAAATCATATGTTGTCAAGATTACGCCAGGGATATTGGATCCCTGGTGTTAGTGGTTCTATAAGGAAGATCTTGGCAAGATGTGTGGTGTGTCGGCGGCTACAGGGAGCTGTAGGTCAACAACAGATGCCTGAGGATAGAGTTTCTTCAGAAGAACCTTCCTTCAGTCGTGTTGGAGTCGACTACTTTGGCCCGTTTGAAGTCAAACGTGGGAGGAGTCTTGTAAAAAGATATGGAGTTATCTTCACGTGTTTGGCAATAAGAGCAGTGCACATTGAAGTTGCTTCATCCCTAGACACAGATTCTTGCATTAATGCATTTCGATGCTTCATCGCAAGGCAAGGACAGGTCAAAGAGTTACGGTCAGACAATGGCACCAACTTTGTCGGCGCAGAGCGCGAGTTGAGACGAGCCATTGAAGGATGGAACTTGGAACAGATCAATGATGCACTCTCGTTAAAGGGAATTAAATGGACCTTCATCCCTCCCACTGGATCACATCATGGAGGAGTATGGGAGAGGTTCATTCGTTCTGTCAGAAAGGTCCTTAATTCTACTTTGAGGACACAATATCTGGACGAGGAAGCACTTTGCACAGTGCTCTGTGAAGTGGAATCAATTCTTAACGGTAGACCCATCACCAAGGAATCCACAGATCCAAACGACTTGGAAGCATTAACTCCAAATCACCTTCTGCTTCTTAAAACTAAACCATGTTTACCTCCTGGGCTGTTTCAGAAAGAGGACATGTATGCACGGCGAAGATGGAAGCAAGTCCAATACATGGCTGACTTATTTTGGAAAAGGTGGACTAAGGAGTACTTACCACAATTGCAGGAACGACAGAAATGGACAAAGATCAAACGGAATTTAATTCCTGGAGACATCATACTTGTAGTGGATGATTCTGTGCCCCGCATCTCCTGGATCACTGGAAAGATAACCGAAGTGGTTACAGACAAAAGAGGACTTGTGAGACAAGTCTGGATCAAGACCCAAACCAACCGTATATGCAGGCCTGTAACCAAGATCTGCCTTTTGCAGGAGTCAGCTGAATCCTGATTGCAGTACTTGGATATGACCTTTTGACTTTTTCCTTAAAGAGAAAACAGAACATTGATCACCTTTTTTTATGATGGACTATAATTAATTTTTGTTGTTGTTGTTGTCTATTCCCCTGCATGTGTAATGTATATGTAATTATTACTGTATATTAACTGTAATAATTAGGGGCCGGAATGTAAGAGCCAGGTATAGTTCTATTATTTTGTACACATTTTTTGTGTTAATTGCGGCACCTGATGGTGGCGGAAGTAGTAAGAATTTATCTGTTCACCTGTGTGTTAGGGGGGAGAGGGGGTGACGGAGGAAATGCTGACCGCTAAAGAGCCTTTTACGCTGTTTAATGCTGTTTATCATGACTTTTGGACACCATTTCGTATGTCAGTGAAACAATTATGGAATGTATTGGACGAACACAACCTTGTTTGTTTCTTATGCAAATAAATCTACAAAATGCAATCTTTGGAGCCGTGATCATTTATCAGCAAGCGTGTCAGACAAGTTAGTTTCCTCTATTCAGCCTCTCGGCGGCGAAATTTATGGTCTTAAGATAGTCGCCTAATAAGAACTCTGCCCAAATATAAATATAATTACATTATAGCTGAGTTTGATAAAAAGTTAAAACTACTAAGAGATTTTACACAAATAAGCAAAATGTCTAAAATAAAGGTTTATTGTTAGGTATTCGAATGTAAATGTTAACCTGTCATAGTGACCCATGATAAAAAATTATTCCGTGAAGAAATTGTTTTTTTATAATAGACAGTCTGCGTGATCAACATATAATGTCTCATATTACTACACAAGACCACTCTAAATTGTATTTATATATATATAAAAAAAATAAATAGAACCCTGCCCAAAACACAATAGAAAATGTAATGGATTTATTCCCAGCTAACACATGACATACCAGTTACATAATGGATTGGTAGGTAATTTCACGATTTACCAGCTGGCAACGTAGCTGGCACGTCCTAGGCACGTAATGGTATTAGCAATAAAAGTATGATTAATATTAATGATTTACATGCCGCTTAATATTTAAATATGCTTATTTAAACGTTTTTAGTCTGGACATCTTAAATCTGTCGCTTAAATAACCCAAAACAGATTTAATACATGCAGACAGCTCTGTGCTGTATGGTATTGTAACTGCGCGGCTGGGGTGCGTTTCCCGTACAACTACGTAACTCGCTGATTAACCACCATAGTACGATGCATCGTTGTGGAAACGAACTAGCTAGTCACGACTGTTTCCCGAAACCATGGTACCTGTGTCGCAAATCCATCATTTAAACCACGTTGGTTTGAGCCGTCGTTATGACGTTGTTCTACTTCTTCTTCGATCTAGTAGCCGACTGGTCCCATGAGCACATACCGCCACCTACAGTAATTTGGTTTTATTTTCTCTTTTCTTCGACTCGAATTACGCTTTTGAAATGATGTTACGTAGGAGTGGAGTAATAACGCAACATTCATTTGTTCCGCAATAAATTATATACATATACACACACGGAGTTAAAAATGTGCTCTTTTCTGATCCCAATGTCTATAATTTCACAATTTCATATAAATACCATTTCCTATTTAATATTGATAGGCTACATAAGCACAATTGAAGAGAAATTTGTCTTTATGAATGTTTTAACAAAGATACTCACTTGACAAACTCACCTTTTCTTCGCGCAAACGAAACGAAGGCTGCGTTCCAATCGGCATGATTAATGCTTTCAGAGGGCACTTCGAAGGGAGAATAATTTCGAGGGCCACACTGCTATATAGTTTCAAACTGAATTTGTAATAAAAAAAATATATTTAAAGGCGAATTAGGTAAGACCTAAGCACCACAACTTTAACTCTTCCAAATCACTCAAAGTGGATG
>NW_015666202.1:50711-50826 GCF_001515625.1 Sinocyclocheilus rhinocerous
GGTGCATTTCCCGTACAACTACGTAACTCGCTGATTAACCACCATAGTACGATGCATCATTGTGGAAATTAACTAGCTAGTCACGACTGTTTCCCGAAACCATGGTACCTGTGTC
>NW_015666203.1:0-3133 GCF_001515625.1 Sinocyclocheilus rhinocerous
TATATAGTTTACAGGACAAACTGTGTTTGAGAAGTTTGAATAAACACTATTCTGAGTTCCTACTCTGTCTTATAGTGTGTAATCAATCATTCTCTATTTTTTTCCTTTTTTGGAAATGCATAAAAACAATTTTTTAACGCAATATTAATATTTGTTGTGGTTTCTGTTCACCACTACTCAATGACTTCTACTTCTGAGAAACCTGGAAATGTGAAAAGGGTCCTTTGCAACTAGAAAAATAAGGTTTAAAAAAGTTTTTTCCTCTTTCAAATTTTAAGAAGTTAAAGGGACGGTTCACACATAGGCCTATAGGCTACTAACTACAGAATATCACACTCTCATACACACTGAAAATACCTCTATACATACCTGTAAAGCAGTGTTGGTTAGATCATTGTAGTCTGCTACTGATTACAGATTACATGATGAAAATTGTTAGTAACATGGTCACTAATTTTAGGTAATTCTGACTAGGCCTACATTTTAGATTACTTAATACCTATCATCTGGCTTTAAACTTACCATTAAATGATCACATTGATATATAAAAAAATAGAAAGTATATTTCAACATCATAAAATGCATTAAACATTATTACTCCAAGGTTTCCCAAGCTGGGGTTAATGAAATAACAGCAGTGGGTTTGACTGAGTTGATTACAAGCTAATAATTAATTTAATCATAAACATGTCAAATAAAAAGAAGTTTATTTTAAAATAAGAACAAAATAAAACTGAACACTGAAAGTATAAATATTTCATTTGTTTACCTGCATGTCTATGTGACCATTGACTGACATCAGAGAACTGTAACCATGTGAATGTCTTGTTAAATTACTGAAATATTAACTTCCTCAGGGATATTTCAGCTAAATATGTTATAGCAAAGAAAATTTGGCTGGAAAAACAAATGTTTGGGAATCCCTGCATTAAACATGAAAACAGCAATGACACATCCAAAGTTTTCAAAGCTAAATGATATGACACAAGGTGAGATACTTATAATGGAAAATTTAAAAGAAAAAACAAAGAATTAAGGAAAATTGATAAATTATGATAAGTTGCAGCCATTGTTTGAATAATATATAATGTAATCCATCAAAAAGTAAAGGATATCGAAAGGCAACGCCGTATGATGTATATGCAGGCGAATATACTTTTACGCAAGTTTCTGTTCAGATGAGGTGAAGGTGTCACTTTTCAAAGCATACTGTACAACACTTTATACTGCTCATCTGTGGTGCAACTATAGAACATCTAGTTTACAGAAGCTGCACGTAGCTTATAATAATGCGATGAGAATTTTACTAAGGAGACCTAGATGGCATAGTGCAAGTGAAATGTTTGTGAGTGCAAGAGTAATCACTTTTAAAGCACTGATACGAAATCTTATGTATAGATTTATCTGCCTGCTTAATGCTTCTAAAACTGAAACTATTGTGGGTCTATCAAATATAAGGGTTAGTACTACACGGTATCAGTCAAAGCTGTGGAGACATTGGTATTGCTGTATTTTGTAACTCTTTATTGTGTGATAGATGCTATGGGTTGTATATGTTATCCTATTGTCTTTTTTAAATTTGGACCTTGAGTCTGTAATAATGTTTGATTGATTGATTGATTGATTAACTGTAATCTGATTATGATCATTTAAAAAATGTAATTTAATGTAATTATAAGTACTTAAAGCTACCTGAGATGTACACTACCGTTCAAAAATTTGGGGTATTTTTTTTTAAAAGAAAAAAATAGGCTACTTTTAATTAAAAAAGGATTTACTAAACTGATTAAAAGTGGCAGTAAAGTCATTTATCATGATTTATTTTAAATAAATGTTTTGTTTTTTGTTTGGCTTTCCACAAAAATATCAAGCAGCACATTGATAAGAAATATTTCTTGAGCATAGACTGTATAAAAACATGGACGTAGTGTCCGAGACGTCACCTGCTTGTTCTTAAGCAGAAAATCATCATATTAGAATGATTTCCGAAGAATCATGTGACTGTTACCATATTACTGTTTTTACTGTAGTTTTAAGCAAATAAATGCAGCCTTTGTAAGCAATGCCGTCAGGGCTTGGTAATAATGCATAAAAGTCCTTCGGTCAAAGTCGTGGAATTATTTGCAATTGGAAATGAATTTGCCTGTACCAGATCTCTGCTGATCCTAATTGGGTCCTTAAAGATGGTCCAAACCACAGCTTCATCACAGGGAGGGGTGGTCCGGGAGCCATTGTAGCGGTAGTACTTTCTGAGATCAACCCCCTTTAAGAGCTAACCACAAGATAAAGTTAAGATACATTTTTATTGTAACTATGGACTACGTTGACGAGAGTGATGTAGAAGTTTTCACCATGAAGCTTACACTGGTGATCATGTAACGTTACCAGAGAGAAAACGGATCTCACAGTAAAAGACCTCATTTTCAGCAGTGAGAAAAAAAGTGTTTTAAAGCTTGTTGTTTTGGTAGAACATCAGTTATAGCCTATATGATATGAGAACAGTAGGGCCTGTAGATCGGGAGTACGTGTTATTTAATAAAAATATTATTATATTTTCAAAGACATAATTTTTTTTCAAACATAGTCTGTGGGGTAAACCGCCCCCAGGGGGCAAGAGCAATTAGGCTACTGTAGTTATTCTGTTCTGAACATCGAATCCTTTGTTTTCCATCAAATGTATTCTAACTTTGAATAAAAATATTTGGCTTTTACATTTAAAAATTACCTCAAGTTAGCATCAGCTAGTTAGCTAGCCAGTTAGCATTAGCTAACAAAATGTTTCAAATATGCTGTTGTAAATTTGTAATTCATAATTATTGATTATTCTTTTTAATTTTAAGCAAAAACTGTCTGTACTCTGATTTTGCTGTAAATGTTTAAAGCAAATTGCTTTGTCAGACTGGGGGGCATTTTACCCCACCCATAGGGGAGTTTTGCCCCATAGGTGGCGTAAAACACCCCCTTGGTTAAATTTAATTTTTGTTAAAAATCTAACAACATGAAAACTCTGGAAATTTTTCATACTTTGTTTATAATTTATGTCATTGTCAGTAAAACTATGATAACTTTTCTGAACACATTTAACTTTTGTTTCACAGAAAAAAAATTACACAGTCCTTAAGGGGGACGTTCC
>NW_015666203.1:4353-5483 GCF_001515625.1 Sinocyclocheilus rhinocerous
ACACACACACACACTCTACCCTATAATGCAAATGTATAATGTAAAAATATACATTTATTACTATACAAGTTATTTATATTATTAGACTGATGTCTGGCTAAAACAGTTATTTTAACACTTTCTTGGTATTTTTTGGAGATAGTCGGTAAAGCTTTCCAAGACTTTCCTTTCCTTTTCTTTTTCCTTTTTTTTTTTTTTTTTGCCCTCCTGGAAGAAAAGATTTGAGTGGAATTTATCATTTAGCTCATTTGTAATTTCAATTTTCTCTGAGTTCTTTAACAAACAGTTAACTATAAAATTAGACATGTTCCTCCATTCACTGTGTTTTGAGCTGACAGAGGGAGAAGGTGAGCATTACATTTAGTTGTGTCACTGCACTGGTAATACCCATTTTAGCACAATCAATTAGCTAACCACAACAAGCACTGGCTCAATAATAGACATCTTCAGCAGGGTTATTAGTATAAACCAAATCCAAAACCATAAAAATGTTACTTGAAATAAACATTACCTGAATTAAAATATTAATATTATATAAATATTATTTAAGCTAGTTGCCAAAAGCAACATTTCTCGTTTTCATTTAGTTTAACTCAAAGTACTAAAAATAACTCAAACTGAAGTAATATATGAAAATGAAACTAGTCATCAGCAAACTTAAGAGGTTCATTAAGATCCACTTAATTGATAGGAGAAATTATTAACTCATTCTGTCATTATTTACAAAAGATGGGAAATTTTCAATAAATAAGAATTAAATTTCAGTCTGTTTCTCACACAAAGCTTTTGTGTCGTTTCAGAATAAAAGACACTTATTATAAATAGGCAGATATGGCAAAACTTTGAACAGGCTACTTTCCAAATAAATTGTCAATTGAAATGGTAATAATGCACTCTAGTGGATAAGCCTTGTCGATGCGATTCACAATCAAAAAGCCCAGCACAGCGAAGCCGTCTGTCATTTGTAATGATAATAGTATTATCACTTCGTACAAAATGACAAAATGAAATTAAAATTAAAACGCGCGTGTGTGTGTGTGTGTGTGTGTGTGTGTGTGTGCGCGCGCGCGTTTTTGTGACAAATGAGGACATAAATTTGTATAATGACAAGGGTATGACATAGGTATTAC
>NW_015666203.1:5523-35675 GCF_001515625.1 Sinocyclocheilus rhinocerous
ATATTTTGAAACATTGAATAAAAGGTAATGAAAACGTAATGTTGCTCACCACAGCCAAAGTAGCACCAATCTAAAATAAATTTGAAAGAGAAAGAAAACAAGGTCAGCTCTATAAACTGCTTTTACACTCTTCTTCACACTGGGTTGAGTTGAAAGTGAGAGTGGTGAAAAAAGAGACATGCTAGAATTAACTGTTAAATCAACTACTAGTGTGTAGATTTTGCCTGACCCCTATATAGTCCTGTGTTCTTACGTGTTGTTCTTAGAATAAAAATCATATGCATGAATATATATACCAAAATAAAGCTGATTCAACCAACACAAGAAGAAAGTGATAGAAAATACTCACCTTTTGCAAAGCTGAAGTCAGACAATAAAATAGTAACCACACGTCATGAGAAGCATCTGCTTGTTAGAAATAAGCATTTTTAGCATATTTCCATATTAAATCAGAAGATCTGCCTGAGTTACATTACATTTAATTCTTAAAATATTTTAGCTACTGAAAAGTGTTGAAAACCAATAGTTTCCACACTCTAACTAGGTTTTCACACCTTAAGGAGGTGGTTTCTGTTGTATGAGCAGAGCATGACAAAGTGCAGTTGTTAGTCATTTAGTTTCATTAATCTGTATGAATCTTTTGTTGAATAAACACAATTATAGTAGAAGCTAAGAACAAACTGTGTTAAAAATATTTTTAATCTAATATGCAGATGTTAAAGTTATGTCTTTACTGTCCTCCATTCACACCCAGAAGATCTCCAGTCGTGCTACCAGGATTTAACAGCATCGTCTCTTCGGGATGTGATATCTGTCATTTCTTGCATTTGTTCAATTTCCCAACATGAAATATGTCCTAAATTAAAGTGATAGCTCACCCAAAAATTACAGTTCTGTCATCATTTACTCACCCTCAAGTTGTTTCAAACCTGTTTGAGAATATGGGTAGCTAAACAGTTGCTGGTTCCCATTGACTTCCATAGTATGGAAAAAAAAATACTATGGAAGTCAGTTGGGACCAGAAACTGTTTGGTTAGTCATTTTCTTCAAAATATCTTTGTATGTGTTCAGCAGAAGAAAGAAATTCATACATGTTTGGAACAACCCGAGGGTGAATAATAAGTGCAGTGTGTTTAGTGTATCTCTTTATTCACACACTCATAATTTATACACATTTCTTTAAATTGACACTGATTAATCTGAAACCAGAATTACATTTTATGATTTAGGTGTACAGACAGAACTAACACATTCATGTTGACCTGAACTTTTGTTATTACTGTTGTTATTATTTTATGCAAGTTACTCCATATACATTCAAAAGCTTGGGGTCAGTAAGATTTTATGTTTTGAAAGAAGAGTCTTATGTTCACCAATACTTCATTTATTTGATCAAAAATACAGTCAAAAACAGTAATATTGTGAAGTACTAAATGAGATCATTTGCACGTAACCATATTTGTTATTCATTTAATGCAGCCTGTAAAGTCACCTTTAAAGTGCCATTAAATGGTAAACATTAGGGTCCTGGCAGTTCCTTGCTTATATTTAAGATTTGTTGTCCACTCATCGCTGGCCTCAGAGTGAGAATCCCCGGATCTTGCCAGTCAAATAGACAGGCCTACAAATTAATGATTTGAACGCTAGTCTGTAGTTCCTCTGTGAAGAATGCTGAACGTTTTCAGAGCAACGTGTTCACAGTCCTGTAGGTGAAGTAGAGGACAAAAAACACACAAATAAGGCTCGACCTAAAACTGCTGATAACAGGTATGAATGTATTCATAATGTGATTATTCTGCAAGTATGGTTTTGAACAGATGTTGCATCCTTACTGGTAGAGAGAACCGCTCAGTACATCAAGAATTCCACCTAAAAACAAACATTAAAATATAATCCAAAAATGACTGAAAGTAATTACATAACATATATATTGCTAACAAATAATAGTGTTTGGTTCAGCGTAAGCTAAGTGAACTTTGATACTCTCAAATGAATCAAGAGTGTGCATCCTATTAATAGCAGCATCATACCTGGCTGGCAGACTGTTTCACAGATCACAGGACAAACGTAACAGTAGGAACAATCCTGTGGAAGAAGATAAGAGGGTAGGTGATGCATAACATGTGCATAGATGTTTGTTTTTGTTGTTGTTAAATGAGGTGTAGTGTTCAGGTATCCACATACATTTGGCCTTGATTAATATGAATTTTGATCATATTAAGAAGAAGAAAACCTACTTCGCAGTGATTGCAGTGTGCTGACGTGTCCCATTCCTCACAGGGACATTTGACACAGGTACCGCAGTGCTGAGAGGTGGACAGAGATTGAGTAGTAAGCTACACCTCTGCTCTTTACTGGGGAGGTTTAGGAAGGGATCACGCCAAATCTATACTTAAGTAAGTTCATGGGTTATACTAAAGTTCGGTGGGTTTTGCGTGTGCTAAAAATAGGTGAAATTATCACCTAAAAGTAGTTGAAAAATATGTACCTCATGCGCTGATCATCGTCATGATGATGTCATCAGGTTTAAAAATGGATTGATTTCCAGTGACATTCAATCAAAATACTGCAGACTATTAATAATTATTTTATCAACATCAACAAAAGTAGTCTTTTCACTGCAAAGCTGCATCTGACGTAGCATGATTGTTCAATGCTGCTTAAAAGGTGACATGCATATATTTTCACAGCAGTCGCATGATGCTGCATACCGTAAATATCCTACATAAAGTATATAAATTATAGAATTAAAGGAATTCATTATATAGCAGAACTGCAATATTATGACAAATTATTGTTGATTATTGCTTCTAAATTTGTAATGATGTCTACAGCTTCAGGCTGTCTATACAAAATGAATATATTGTTTACATCGTAGCAGCACTTTTTTGTTTATGAAGAGAGAATCCGTGAGACTGCAGGATTCAGTGAGCATACTGAACAAACTCTGGCATTTTCAATGGATTTCTTAATCGCTGCTTACTAACATAAATGGCTTTAGTAAATGGCAATAAAATTGTCCCTTATTTTAAAGGATTAGTTAGCTTCCAGAATAAACGTCACTTTCCAACATGTCTAAGTAATGTGTGAAGTCATGGACACGCATCGTAGAGCTAGTGCAAAATGAGCATTTGTGATTAAAAAGTATATACATTTTTTTTTTTATTTTTTTTTTAGAAAATGATAGATCGTTTTGCTAGATGAGACTCTTATTCCTCGGCTGGGATCGTGTAGAGCCCTTTGAAGCTTCACTGAAACCGCAATTTGGACCTTCAACCCATTGATCCCTGTTGAAGTCCACTATGTAGAGAAAAACCTTAATTTCTTTTTGACTGAAGAAAGAAAGACATGAACATCTTGGATGACATGGGAGTGAGTAAATTATCAGGAAATTTCTATTCTGGAAGTGAACTAATCCTTTAAACTTGGGCGCATTTTTGCCCCAGGCCCAGTTAAAAACTCTCTTAACATGAATGGGGATTGGGGCATGTGTGAGTCAGTAATGTAAGTGCAGTGTGGTAGAAGCGTGGTTACCTCACAGACTGAGCAAAGTGCACAGAAAGAACCTGAGCTATACATTACATCCTTCGTGGAGACCAACTCTTGTCCCTCTACGTTTTCCTCACTGGCAGTTTCTACATAGAGAGAGAGAGAGAGAAAAAGTAGGTTTAACAAAGATCTTAATATTCCTGTCAAAAACAGCCCGCAAAAAGATTGCAATCCAGGTTTTCTATATGCTGATTTGCAGTGAAAAATAAATAATTAAAAAGAAGAATATGAAGGAGAGAATGGTTGCTTTTTGATGTTCTGTTGCAGGTATATTATGACTCCTCCCCCTGAACTTTCAGTTGCCCTGTATTGTGCTCTCTCATTGGCTGTAGGTCATTGCCAAGCGGCAACCTCCCCGCCTCTCTCGTGAAGTCAACACGGAAGTGACTAAAACTGCTAGAGGCTGGCTCCAAAAGGGAGTCAGTCCCATAGACTCCCCATGTTAAAATGCCCAAATTTACAGCAGAAAAAAATGTTTACAGCCTGGTACAAAAAGTGGTTTTGGTCTATATAGCTAATTTTGCCCTTCGTGACAACTGTGAGGGGGGTGAATTTTTTTATAACTCATCCGTTTAAATTATATTAAGCCTTAAAGTTCTGCATAATTAAGGGCGTGGCCACTTGAGTGACAGGTGGATTGCCGCTGCTGTCACCGCCATTAAGCTAGGTGGGCGTGGTTTCAGCAACCAGCTCCCGCCTCTTTGCCCATTTTCGATTATCCAGGAGTGACGCGCTGCCAAGATGGCGACGGCCAGCTCCGCCTACTTTAGGCTTCAAAAACGCTCTTTGGAAACCTACGGGTGACGTCACGGACACTACGTCCATGTTTTTATACAGTCAATGGTCGTCGCCAATGTCATTTCCTGTCAAAACAAATTTTACACTGAAGGACTGTGAGTCGCCGACAGATATCTTACGGGCATCAGTGATGCATTGGTGCTTCTCTCAGATCACCTCTTTGATAACACTAATGCGATTGTCACACACGTGAGTGAGCACTGATTTGCCTCAGATTTCTGGCATTCGTCAGCAATTTCCACAAAACTGTTGACGATTGAATATTGGGGCTAAAATTGTGCAATGTGTGCCTGTCTTTAGGCCTTGTTGCAGCTGGTTAAGACACTGCTAAGCTCAACTATAAAGCAATCAGTGGACAAATACTTAACTGACCCTTCACAGGGAGTTTGATTAACAGGTGATGTGACCAATCGTAACACCGAATCTGCTATTTTTGTCCAACAAACCAGACAGGAGAGTAGATTAACGTATTTGTATAACGTATTGACATCTTGTGAAACAAGATAACTTCTGATGTTCATTTATGTTTATTTCGTGCTGTAACTAGTATGGGCACTTGTATGAGATGATCGCTATATGTGACGCTTGAACTGAGGTGCTACAGTGATCTGTCACAAAACATTAAAAGCCACAAAATGGTATTTATTGTTTCCTTCTGATGTTCATTTATGTTTATTTCGTGCTGTATGGGCACTTGTATGAGATGAGATGATCGCTATATGTGACGCTTGAACTGAGGTGCTACAGTGATCTGTCACAAAACATTAAAAGCCACAAAATGGTATTTATTGTTTGAATTTCTTAAAAAATGACAAAATTTAAAATCTGAGGCTTTGTTTCATACCAAAAGTAACGTGCTCTGTCTTGTCTGACGTTGCGTTGTCAGTTTCTTCTTTACTCTGCGATGTAATTTTCACTGCGTGAGAACATGTGTGACATGAGAGTGGCATGGCTTGTCGGACATAGCAACAGTAATGGGTGGAGAGGAAGCTTTGCGAAGGGTCAATTAATAGGTGATTCTGAAGAGGAAGTGGAAGCTCTGCTTTTGTAAAAAACATGCAAATCAAATCTCCACGGTTCCAACTAGTGAGGACACCATCAAGGTGGCACCTACAGCCTGAAACACACTGCACAATTTTCGGCTGTCCCAGATGAAAGATTTGCATAATGAAACAATCATGGCGATTTCTGTGATCATGGCTCCTAATCGGTGGTCCTGTGTCGTACCGTGAGAGAGGTTCAAAAGACGGCCGTTGTCACGGTCTTGTGACCAAAGATAGTCTACGATCATTTTCTGACCAACGTTTACTGACCAACCAATAAAAATGCAACATGAAATCAATGCGACATGGTGCTAAAACATAAAACTGCTTACCTCAAGCTCTTATCCCTTCCTCTTTTGCCGCTTCCACTTTTTTTCCACACAAATAAAAACTATGACTGCTAAAGTGTGATTTATCATGCTCTTTTTGTTTAGCACTAGCGCATGCTAATGACGTTTTATTCTTCTATAGTAATGTGCGTCGTAGAGTATGAGTCCATTGGTGTCATCATCATACAGTCTACACGCATCGTAGTCAAGTTTATTAGATCCATGTGGAACAGTGTTGCATGCAATGATCTTATTGGATTGCTAAAATCATGCAGTGTGTCTCGGGCTTACAGCAGGGTTTGTCCAATTCTGTTCCTAGAGTGCCACCTTCCAGCAGAGCTTAGGTCCAGCCCTAATTAAACACACCTGAACCAACCAGGATCACTAGACACTTCCAGGCAAGAGATAAACTTTGTAGGACAGTGGCCCTCCAGGAGCAGGATTGGACACCCCTGGCGTTCCTTAATACTCCATCTTACTACCTTCTTGTTGTTTACCATAGGGAGTCATCCACTCCAGGGTACCTACACTCACAGTCTTTCTATATCTGTTGGAACTGCCAGTTGGCTGACTTTATCCCTGCCTTGGCCAGTCAGTCAAACCTCTTAAAATGTTTTGGTCTGACAGGCATGGATCTGCACAGACAACATGGCAACTCCCTCAATCCCATCTTTAACTTTGGAAATTCATTCCTCTCTCTTCTCTCTGCAAAAACACATCCTTAGAATATCAATTACTGCTACTGCCAAAGTTTCACAATGTCTCTGTATTGACTTTAACGTCCACCTGGACAAACCTCAACCAGCTGACTTCCTAGAATTTCTGGCCTCATATTTCGCTGCAGCACACAATGCAAGCAAACAGCCTCACCCATAACTGTATCCCTAACCATAATCTTGTCGCTTTCTTACATTTCTCTAAACACCTTTTTCTCCAGTTGTCTGTCATTCTCTCTGAATCACCGCTGACTTGAGCAAGTATCAATCTCTCATCTCCTCCCTCTCCTTTACAAGATCAGCAACACTTCAGACACCTGCAGACTATTCACAGGATCTTGTACAAGAGATATCTTCTACTCCATTCTATCATATCAATGCGTTTGGCTACCTTCCCACTATATTTAATCAGGCCTGGATGACCCCACAACACTTAACCCTACAACAGTTGAAAGCTACAGACTAGTGCTGTCAACTTTTCTGTCAAGGTATTGAAAGATTTATGTTTAGTCAGCTCTAAGGTTTCCTGGAGAGAATATGTGTCAAAGTCACATCGGCTAATCATTGGGGTGCAGGATTCAGTGCTTGGTCCTTTCTTTTTCCTAATGTATACTTTCTGTTCTGTTCTCTTTCTGCTTTTATTACTTATTATTTTTGGACCATGCAGGTAGACACATTTATCTAATGTATCTACTATTAAACACTATTCTTGTTTATGAAACTTCATATAAAATGAATGCTGAACATTTGTGTAATTACAACAAACCAAGACGACTTGAATTATTCTGTTTACATTAACTCAAAGTCTCCCACAATCTAGCATTAAAATGAATTGCAATGACTTGCCACCCTGGGTCACATGACTATAAAAAAAAATACAATTACTTCTTTGAAGTGTCCCTTCTCTAAAGGACTTGGTGAAGGGCCCATTGTGAAGGAATTTAATTGTTCACTTTTTTTTGTAACGCCTCAACAAATAGTGTCCCTTTCTCAAAGTGTCCTTCATATGGGTGCAAAAATGGAATTTGTTTACTCATCTTACAGCAGTCAGTTAAGGGAAAGCTAGTCGACATTTGCCCCTGAGATAGATACGGTTGCTTTGTACATTTTTAGATGGCAGCTAAAACTCAAATGCACTTTGGTGCTTGTGAATTTTATGTTGATAACAAACTCTAGGTTTCAGAGTTGGCCAAACAGTCGAGTATATGTAACGCATACGCCATGTGTTAGGTTCATGTCAACAACATTCAGCCAGAAAGGACTTAAAGTGGTTGGAATATTTCAGCTGCTGTAGCTGTTCTGATATAGTGAGCTATTTTAGAATGTGTGACTTCATAGACTCACTGAGAGGCATTAGGTTTTAGAACGTGTCATTTGCGGTGAAGACTAACCATTTTTATAAAGTACATTATCAGTATTAATGATTGATGAATTGTAGTAAGTAGTATGTTAAAGTAATATGTTAAAGTAAACATTACTCAGGAACTTAAATACGGTATGTATTACCATTAATATTATTTTTTATAATCGTTCTTAAGAAATCTTCACGTGTCAGTAAAATTTACTTGAGAATTTCTACTTGAAGTTTCTGAGTTAGTTGTTTCCTAGCTTTTTTCACGTAAATATACTCTAAAAATATTTCTGTTTTCAGTGTAAGTAAAAACACTTAACATTGATTGTGAAGGCTATTTAATAATTAATTCAGTAGTTACCTTCAACAGTATCTGTGGTCTCTTCATCTTCACCTTCATCTCCAGCCTCCTCATTATCTTCATCAGCAGTTTCCTTCTCCTCATCTGCCTCTTCCTCTTCCTCACCTGGTGCTCCCTCATCCTCTGCAGCTGTTTCTTCTTCCTCTGTTATCTTTTGTGCTGAATCCTCTTCTTCTGCTAATCCTTCCTCTACTTCTACCTCCTCGTCCTCTGCCTCCTCCTCCTCCTCCTCTTCTGCTACTTCTACCTCTTCCTCTGTGTATTCCTCCTCCTCTTCTTCTTCCTCTTCATTTATTACTCCTTCTGCCTCATCATCTTCCTCTGCTACTTCCTCTTCATCTGCTCCCTCTTCTGCCTCATCCTCTGTGGCTGTTTCTTCTTCCTCTGTTATCTGTTGTGCTGAATCCTCTTCTTCTGCTAATCCTTCCTCTACTTCTACCTCCTCTTTCTCTGCATCCTCCTCCTCCTCCTCCTCTTCTGCTACTTCTACCTCTTCCTCTGTGTATTCCTCCTCTTCTTCTTCCTCTGCTGCTTCCTCTTCATCTGCTCCCTCTTCTGCCTCAGCTGCTTCTGCCTCCTTAGTTATCTCCTCTTCTGGTGTCACCTCTTCCTCAGAAGCTTCCTCTCCATCGTCTTCATCTTCAGCTCCCTCTGCTTCCCCATCTCCTCCCACGTCTTCATCTACTTCTTCAGATACATCTCCAACCTCCTCCTCATCAGCCACCTCCTCTTTCTCACCTCCAGTAGGGTCCAGACCGCTCAGCACCTCGGCTTCCTCACTTCGCAGCCTTTCTTCAGCCTGCACAGAATCCCCGAACGGTCCAGTGCAAAGCAGAGCTACGATAAGCCCCAACAGCCAGCTATGTGAAGCTACCATCTTGCAGTCGCTCCCTCACACAAATACAGTCAGTTTATAAAAAATGTTTTCGTATCCACCCAAGAGGAGCAGTTTCTTATGGGGTTCAATGATCCAAGATCTTTAGATCTTTGGACCAAGTACTTGGAAGTGCAGACGCTGGATCCACCAGAGGGAATTAGAGAGGTAGTTGAGTGAGAGAGGGGGCTGGTCTCTGTTGTACGGTCACATGCACACTCGCACCATTCAGAGAATGGTGTAGAACAGAGGAACATACTGAGATGATTGACAGGGCCACATGCACAAGACACACTTCTAATGCCTTTTATTATTACTTCTTTGTCTATGTGAGAGAAAATTAGATAAATAGAAGTGCTCATGAGTAATGGAAGATTATAGGAAGGCACAAATCAACTTTAGGACCAACATTACACAAACATAGACCCAACCGAGTGAAGCCAGTCCCATTTTGACCCTCCTTAGGCCTGGCTGGGTCTGGTGGGTGGGAAGCTGTATAAAGAGGCTCTCAATAGTAGCAGTACATTGCATGATCTGACCTTCAATAGATCACTCAGCTGCTGAAACACCATCCCTCCCTCTTAGCCACAAAACAAGCCTTTCAAATCAATAAAAGAATACATATTATATACACAGACACTTAGAGTTTGAAAGATTAGTATAGATTACATTACATTTTCAAGAAGAACATTTGCAAACGAGTCTGCCTTGCATTTACACTGCTTTGACCATCAGTGTCACCGGCCTATGTGCTTTGAGCATTTTAAAATAGTAAACAGCCGATTCAACTGATTTGGAGTTTTGAAAAGCTCTGTTTCTCTCATCACTAAATTATAATTCTTGACTGTCACAGAACTAAAACCTATTGCCATTTTTTTTAAGTGACTAACTGTCCAACCCAAACGTCCTGTTTCAATTGATAATACATTAACACAGGAAATTAGTGGGATCTACAAGTCCAGAGAGTCCATAGGGTGAGGGTTGGGGAAGAGAGAACATGGAGAAGGATCGTTGTTGCCCCTGAAATCCGAGATGCAAACTTGGACACGCAGTCTATTTATCTCCTCTCTGTCTGCTGATTCTGTTCTGCTGTGGTTGCCAAAACAGTACAATCCTATAGTTGCGTCAGATGTTATGGTTTCAAAATGTATTTTAAAAGTGTAATACAAAAAAAAAAAAATGAATACAATGTCACAAAGACAATGAAGAACTCATAAAAATGTCATCACAAAATCAAACATATAAATACCCAAACATGGAATAAAAAAAAGACCCAAACAAAATCCGAGAACATTGTTACAGAATGCAATTACAGTATGAATCTTATGAAAAATATTTTGCTATATTTAAAATGTAAACAATCATTGCAGCATTCCAGTTCCATATTTGAGTGCAAAAAATCATTCAATTATAGATTTTTAGTTTGTTTGGTTTATCAAATAATAAAGTTAGATATTAAAACATCCCTATTGAACATTAGACTTATTTCATGTACTGTAACATATGTGTGTCAAGATATGTGCCAAGACTATATAATCAATAAATATGAGTTGTTCATAGGTTTTTGGTTCAAAAATGAAAATACAAAAAATGACATACAAAGTATAAGTTACAATATGCTTTGTTTGTTCCTACTGCAGCTTTTAAAGGGATAGTCCGCCAAAAATCATTTACTCACCCTCAAGTTGTTCCAAACGAACAGTTGCTGGTCCCCATTGACTTCCATAGTATTTTTCTTTTCATACTATGGAAGTCAATGTGGACCAGCAACTGTTTGGTTACCAATATTGTGTTATAGCTCTATAAAATCAGATTCTAAGAAGACAGTTACCCTGACCTTATAATAAAACCTAACGATAAAAGTAATCTATGAATGTAACATGACATAATTGACCTTTTAGTGTACAGTGAGTTCAAGGACATTCTGTGTCCTGTTCTCTTCCCCTCATTTGGGAGCACTAAACTTGTAAGAGCAGAATGAACCATGAAAAGACCAGGATGACCAGTTTATAAATGGAAACCAGAACAATACGGGCAGTTTTTTGACAGGTCATCGGCCCGCCTTTTACTAGCTCTCTGCAGCTTCTTGGTTCATGTGTCCGTGAGAGTGAGAAACAGAAGACGAATACAGGAAAGTAGGCTTTTTTCATTTTTCATTTCTCATTGGAGGCTGAAATGACGACTGATGACAAAAAGATGAACCATCAGTTTAGGCTAGAAATGAAAATGAAAAAAAAAAATCTTCTAATTGCCAGACAATGGCAAATATATTCAACTAAAGCTGTGGTTCTTAACTGGTTTGACTGGACATCAACAAAAAAAGTTGACAAATATTTTAATGTTCTCAATTCTCTATTCTTATATTTTACACACCGTGTAATTTCCAGACAGAAGTTTACAGCATTACACAATTATACAGCCGCAATAAAAGCTATTATTTGAAAGGTTTGAGGTTTTGAATGTTTAAAGGTGAAGAATTTAAGACATGCATATTAATATTGTAACTTTAAGATAAAAAATATTTATAATATCACATATCCATTTTTATTTTACAGTATTGTAGTTTACAACTAGTATATTTCTGTCATTCTTTTTTATAATTAGAGTTAAAAGCAATAATAATATTAATAACAACAGTTCAAATCATTATGAAAATATAATTCCAATTTAAATTTTTATGCAGGCAGACAGACACAGATATATAGATAGATAAAAGTACAAAAAAAAAGATTAAATATTTTATGTTTACTTGCATATCATGTGACTATTAATCGACATCAGAGAACCATGAATATGCTGTTAAATTATAGAAATATTAAAAACTTAAAATCTCAGGGGAACTTCAAGTATTCATTTATTTATTTGAACCCGTCTTTTAAATGATCACTTATTATTTTTACATGTTATTCTTGAATCTTTTATTTTTGTGAGCCACCAGTTGAGAAACACTGTGCTAAAATATATGTGAGTGTTGTGACAGAAGCAGGTGTACCTTTGCGAGTCGGGTGTGCTTTAGGGCTCTTCACTGTACTGCTCTGAGACAGAGCTTCCATAATCCACTGAAGAGAAGACGTACAGAACTCCATCTGCATACAGGGGAGCATTCATCCATCAACAACAGCTAGATATAGTCGATATGCAGCGTAATACAGATATCACATCATGTGCCCTTACATCTGATTCTAGTGCTCGCAGTCTGCGGTCAACATCTCTGATCTCACCAACCTGTTTAATGACACCGTCCACTCTGAAACACATCACATCAACATTCTGCTTTCATCTGAGGAACAACAATTTTCGATCACATTTTGATTTGATTTATCTGACTCAGATTGATATTTCTTACTTTTTTAGCAAGTAAAAGGCCTTTTAGTATAATTGTAAAAACATCCGCCTTCAGGCCATAGTCTTTTTGCTTTGAAATCTTTACTGATTTTTAGACAAGTAAACATAACAATAACATTTATATTGTTAGTAATACAGTATTTCAAGATGAACACTTACTGGGCCAAAGCAACTTAGGTTTACTAAGATCCATGCATCAATTTTTTTTTATTTTTATAAAAAATCAAGTTGAAATGTATCAAACATGACACATCAGGTTCATCTCTCAATCATCATTGTATTATGTTGCTTTAAATGTTTTGAAATGTTATGTTAATCCAAGTCAGTACATGCATACTGTCTTATATACATATATATACTATTTAAAGGATTGTACTGTTTTGTACACGCACATATACATACATACATACATACATGCATGCATACATACATACATACATACATACATACACACATATATATATATATATATATATGCTACCAGAATTTCAACAACACGTCAACATTCCTACTAGAGAACAGAACACACTGGATTACGTGTATACAAAGTTAAAGGGAGCTTACAAAGCGAAGTCCCAACCTCATTTTGGATGCTCAGACCACATTAAAATTTTTCTATACCCAACCTACAAACAGAAGCTGAAACAGTGTGCTCTAGAAAGGAAAACCATCAGAGTGTGGTCTGAGACAGCTGAACAAACACTGAAAGACTGTCTTGCATGTACTGACTGGGATGTATTCAGAACAGCAGCAATACAACAGGACTCCACAGTCACTATTGATGAATATGCATCAACTGTTACAGCGTATATATCAGCAAATGCATATACAATATCATACCACAGAGGACCATTTGCACATATCCAAATCAGAAACCATGGGTTACTGCACAGGTACATTACAGTCTATGTGCTCACTATGGCTTTTAAATCTGGGGACTCTGAGGCCTACAAAAAGTCAAGATATGATGTTCGCAAAAGCATTAAATCTGCCAAAGCATCCTATAGACAGAGGCTGGAATCTTACTATGCTTCACATTAATCAAGGAAAACGTGGCAAGGCCTAGCACACATCACAGACTACAAAGGCCGGACATCTGCAAACAGCTCTGTATCTCTGCCCGACGAACTCAACCTCTTTTATGCACGTTTTGAAGCCCTGAATACAGAGCCCTGGACAAAACTGGAAGTGACTCCTGATGAGGGGGAACGGGCACTGACGCTAACCCCCACATGGGTTTATAAGTCACTGAGTAAAGTGAACACACGCAAGGCAGCAGGTCCGGATAACATCCCAGGACACGTACTTGGGCTTTGTGCTTCAGAGCTGACCAGTGTAACCACTGACATCTTCAATCTTTCCCTCACAATGGCTTCTGCACTGTGTAACTGGATACTGAGCTTCCTCACCAGTAGACCTCAACACGTCTGCCTCGGAAAACACTCCTCCAGCACCATCATTATGAACACAGGCGCTCCTCAGGGATGTGTACTCAGCCCGATGCTGTACACTATTTTCACGCATTAAAAAATCTGATCGTGATTAAACCAGAAAAATGTATTCTCAATGTTACTCAAAAAACAGGATACAGGTTAAACTCATTCGAAATACTTCTGCTTAAAGGGATAGTTCACCCAAAAAGGAATATTTTATGTTTATCTGCTTACCCCCAGGACATCCAAGATGTAGGTGACTTTGTTTCTTCAGTAGTCACGGGGCCCACTCATCGTTTTAATCATACGCTAGATTTAATTATATCGCATGGAATTGATCTTACTGATATAGATATCGTACCTCAAAGTGATGATGTTACTGACCATTTCCTTGTATCGTGCATGCTGTGTGTTACTAATTACACCAAATTCTTATTTCAGGAGGTTGTTTGACTCACTTAGCAGTCATGCGCTTTAGCCTCTCAGAGTCAGTCCCTCTTCGTTTTTTGCTCTCGAGAGCCAGAAAGTTCTCCTTCTGGAAGGTCTCCCATTTCACCAGCTTGTTAGCATCTCTACCCTTCAACTGCAGTGCTATTATAAAAGTCAAATGCACAATTTTTACTTTACGTCACATTTCATCTTCAACAAGTCTGCTTGAACTGCAGTTCATTTCTAACTTTACCAAATCGGTGGATTTTGGTGGATGGCACTTTGCGTAGGTTTCTTTTGATTAAGAGGTTGATGTGGGATAGGATGATGAAGGGTGGAGCGAGAGTTGGACGGGAATGATACTCCACTATCAGATTATACCGCTGAAACTTCCAGTATGTGTCGCTGTGCTCCTGAACCTTAGAGAAGGTGTAGCTACAGAAACAGACACAAAGAGAATAGAAATACATGGATGGATGGATAATTTGATTGCTACATACAGCAGATGGATGACTAGACAAATACCTGAATGTGGCGATGAGCAGGTTGACTAGTAGGATGTTGGTGACTAGTAGAAATATGACCAGCAAAATGACCACAAGCCAGTTGTGGCTGGTGTCTCTACATGGCTCTTTCCCTTCATTAATCAGTGTCAGATTATCTGTGCAGTCTCTATCCCAATACTTGCCAGCTTAACACACACACCGATACAATATAGTCAATGGATGTTAACAGAAAGTTGTGAAATATTATTAGTTGTCAATTTAAAGGAATAGTTCACCCTAAAATGAAAATTTGTTGAAAAATTACTCTTCCTCAAGCCATCCAAGATGAAGATGAGTTTGTTTCTTCATCAGAACAGATTTGGAGAAATTTAGCACTACTTCATTTGCTCACCTATGGATCCTCTGCAGTGAATGGGTGCCGTCAGAATGAGTCCAAACAGCTGATAAAACATCACAATAATCCACAAGTAATCCACACCACTCCAGTCCATCAATTAACATTTTGTGAAGTGAAAAGCTATGTGTTTGTAAGAAACAAATGATCATCATTAAGGCGTTTTTACTGTTTAACGTGCTTTCAGCTTAAATGGGTCCTCTATCTACAATATCACTTTCTCCAGTGGAAAAAGTCATCTTATTTCAACCACATATGCACAGTTCAAGAACTGTTTAAAAGCAAAAACAGTCCAAAGCAGTTCTAAACAAATATGTTGGTGAATTTTGATGTGAGAGGACAACGGGACTTTTTCACTGGAGGAAGTTATGAATTATGGACTCATATGTTGCCCAGAAACAACGGTGTAAAGATAAAACATCCTAATGATGGATTTGTTTATTACAAACATGCAGCTTTTTGCTTCACAAGATGTTAATTGATGGACTGGAGTAGTGTGGCTTACTTGTTTAATATTGTGATGTTTTTATCAGCTGCTTGGACTCTCATTCTGACGGCACCCATTCACTGCAGAGGATCCATTGGATCCATTCTCCAAATCTGTTTCAGTGAAGAAACAAACTCATCTACATTTTGGGTCGGCACGTTTTCAGCAAATTTTCATTTTTAGGTGAACTATTCCTTTAAGTGTAAATCAGAAGTGAACATACTGTCTATTTCTTCCACAGGAATCTGTCCAAATATATGCAAATATGGTCTGTACAAGACTCGTCGAAACGCTCTATCAGGGCTTGGGTCGTATTGGTATAATAGAGCTTGATTGGCCACTCCATACGCACTCAGCCACACCCCCAGGAACAATAAGAAGAAGAGCGCATCCTTTATCTGTGGTTCATTCAAAAGAAATATAAAGAGGAGTGAGATGTGAAAGGTCTCCAATTGTTGTTTAAATTTAATTTTATGCATTTTTTTATCTGTAAACGGTTGACACAATGGAATCTTAGTGGTATAGAAGTCTTTTAGGCTTGGAGGGCTTTTAAAAGCATGAAATGAATCTATGTTTTTCAGGACGGTTGCTTGAAAAGGTCTTGATTTTATGGTAATGCATTGCATGCATAATGATTTTTGCTGGATGGCATCTATAGAGCTTCATTATCACTTTGATCACCTCTCTGATTGTCTCACCATTTTGCCAAGTATGATGATTTTGGGACCCAACTGTCTGTGAATGGCAAAAATGTGGATGAGTCGGAGCGTGAAGACCATGAAGTCCATACACAGTATATCGCGTCCCGTGTTGTACGACCAACTGAACATCCTGAGACGGGCATAAAAGTACACAAGAATATTGTTTCAGCATCTTTATTTTAGTCTTCAATGTCATGTGATCCTTCAGAAATTATTCTAATATACTGATTTGCTGCTGATTTGATAATGTTTCTTATTATCGTCAACGTTGAAAACAGTTGCTAAATATTTTTGTGGACTGTCAAGCATTACCTGCAGCACAATCCAGCGATAAAGAGGGAGATGGCAAGAACATCAAACTTATTCCAAACATCCTGAACATACAGCATCAACCTCTGACAAAACGTCTTACTGCCCACAATGAATGTCTGGGAGTGAAAGAGAACGAAGAGAATTAAATATTATACTTGACTGAAAATTCTTTCTTTGTATCACTTGTTTGATATATTGTACAAGGAAAACCAGGAAGTGATTTGAGAAATGCAGCATCTACCTCTCGAATCTCCTCGCAGACGATCGTGAACACCCAGAAATACAGCACATACTCAGAAACGGCAGGGCCTTCAGGCGGAGGCGGCTTGAAGTCGACCAAGAGCACGTAGGCGTACAGAAACAGGAAGAGGAAGTACGTCACAACGTTGCCGATGAATGAAGTGACAGGGGCGTACCAGAACTGCTTCCAGCGGGAAACCCAAAACGGGCGCTTCTTGGGTTGGGAATTTGTAGCAGTACCTGCTTACAGGAAGGAGTAAACAGGGAAGCCAATAAGGAAGACCTATTTCGGCCAACCTGATCAAGGACGGGAAAAAAATCATTCCAGTGGGTTTTAAAGGGGTCATATGATGCGATTTCATTTTTTCCTTTCTCTTTAGAGTGTTACAAGCTCTTGGTGCATAAAGAAGATCTGTAAAGTTGCAAAGACTAAAGTCTCAAATCCAAAGAGATATTCTTTATAAAAGTTAAGAGTTAGCCACACCTACCTAAAACGGCTCGTTCGAACACGCCCCCACATATCTACCTCACTATGTGGGAAGATTAGCATAACGCCGCCCAAATGTTCACAAAATAAAAAAACAGACCTTTTGTTGGTTGCCTGATGTTATTTGAGTCCTCGTGATCGCCTTCACTGCTAAATATTTTAAGAAGATAATGGATAAAGACATGTTTGTCTACAGAGATCTAATATTTATGTATGTATCAAATAAAACCCAATTTACTTGTGTTTGATATCAGCGAAGGAGAAGACAGTCTCTCCGTAATTACAGTCTGTTGCTGAAGGTGGAGGTGCCATCCCTGATTTGACTTCTTCTGTATTCTCTGCTTTCCTGTAAAGAAGATATCTCAGTCATTCTTACTACGCAGTACATTTTCAAATGATTGCATATTGAATAAAAGTTTGTGAAAATGGAAATATTAGTTCATAATTTCGCTGTTAGGTAATAGTTCTATTAATCTATTAAGTCATTTTCCATGTGCTACTTTTTTTTTTGTAATTAAAAGTCAGTGTATCCCTTACTGTAAGGTTCAGGTCTTTTTGACCCAGATGAACGTTTAAAAACGTTTTATGTTTGTTTGTGTTCTATTAAATGTTTAATTTTGTTTGTTCAAAATGTCTTCCCACAACACAGCAAAAACAGTGAAGTACATCTTTTTTATTATTTTATTTTGTTTACATTTTTGGAATGTCAAGAAGTTTGTATACTCTGGTTCTGTTTGGGTCAAATTTGTGCAAATATTAGCAATAGATTTAATGAATTCTGCTATGATTTGTGGCATTAGTTGATTTGTATCGTCTTCTATCCTGTCATATAAAACTTACCAAATTGGCATGATGATATATTTATTTATTTATTTTTTAAATATATATATAGTATGAAGTTTTTTATATTTTAAAAGATGGGTTTGAGAAGTCTTGACAGATAAGTAACTTCTCAATAAGTTAATTTTAGCAGGGTTAAACAGGTCATTATGGTAAATGCAAAAAAGTGGAGCATAGTGATAATGTAAGGAAAGATGCAAGGAAACTGAGGAAATTTACATTACTTTTCTGACTTGAAATCGATGAGGTTGGTGTAGACGAGAGGAGGAATGATCATCGTCAGCGCGAGTTTCCAGAGCTCTGTTCCTCTTTCCATGTCACCCCACCAGATCTGAGACAGCAGGGACTAAAAAAAGACTGTTTAAGAAAAACACTCACCTTATTTCAAACAACAGTGACTATCTGCATGCCGACAGACCTGTACTCCATCATGGCTGAAGAAATAACGGGCATCAGTGGCCATGGCCATCTTCAGACAGCTCTATTCTCATCCCATACTAGAGATAGGGGGAGTTCTCTGGGTTCAAGGGCAGCACACCAAAATATGCTGACTATTTGCTCAATCAGATTATATGTAAGGGTGAACTCGTGAATCATTTTACGTGAGTAAACTGTATGTAAGCGGATAAAGTTGGATATAATATATATCCAACTTTAAATAGAGAGCTTGCAACAATACAGTTTACATTTAGTGATGATATAGACAATCACACAGGCGCAATGTATGGAAAATTGACATTTATTTACATCTTTCAGTTATTAAATTATTTTTATTTACTTGAAGGTTAACTTTGAGTGTTCAAACGTAATCTAAATATAAAAAGAGGGGAAATTAGCATGATCAATTAAATATCCAATATCAACCGATAATGATAAAATAAAAAAATCTCTCAAACAATATCACAATAACTACAGCAGCTCATCAGAAGCACGTTACCATTTCCCAGCAGAAGATCGCCATTTCACCACGGTTCTGCAGCACCGCCCAGAGGAAGAGACATAACCACGGGTCCTTACACATGTTTTGCCGATATAAGCACTCCTCCTTCAGGACCTTGCATGCTTTCTGAAGGGCGGTATTCAAAGGCAACGGACATTTCATTTTTAGGTACTGAGCAGACAATGCAAAAAATTCATTTTCAAATTATACAGAACTAAAGTGAGGTGTGGTACCTTCAAAGCTTTTCTTTTGGTAGATGCTGCATCCACACGGAGTACAGACCTGTAGAAGGGCTGGCACACCTCTCCCAAAAGATCCTCCAGCAGCTGACTCACCTACAGTAGGATGAGAAATCGGTGACATTTACAACAGCACATATTCATTCACGGTTTTTAGTCATGACTGGTGCGCAAAACATCCATAGAACCGCAGCTCTCTAGTCAGTTCCTTTTGTTTTAAGCCACAAATATTTAGATCACCCCTCACTAAAAACAGCAGAACATTCTAAAATGCTTACTGTGTCTAATTAAAATTCAGGACACACCTTACTGTTGATGCACACTTTATACAGGCAAGCGGATGAGCCAAGAATATGAATATAACAACATGTTAAACAGCACGTTAGGAGTTTTCTTAAAAGCATAGTTCACCCAAAAATGAAAATGAAGATATTTTTAATGAAATCTGAGAAATTTCTGTACTTCCATTGATATGCAACTAACTCTTTGACACTTCAAAGCATTCATAAAGAGATTATAAAACAAATCCATATGAATGGAACTGTTGAGTCCAAATTGACTAAAGAGACCCGATTGCTTATCATGAACAGATTGAATTTAGGCTTTATATATAAACATTGATCAGTGAACACTGATGCGCAAGAACAAATCTCACTGGTTATGGTGGAAACTAAAACATGCTTCATTTGTGTTCTGAAGACTAACGAAAATCTCACAGGTTTGGAATGACATGAGGGTGAGTAAATGGCAATTTCATTTTTTGCGTTAAAACTATCCCTTTAAAGGAACAGTTCACCCAATAATGAAATTTCCTGATTATTTACTCTATTTAAGCCTCGTTCAGACTGTCAGCCGATTTTGTGCATATCCGGATGGAATCTGATTTGAATAGATCTCAGGCATTAGAGATCCGCATTACTGAATTTACGGAATGTGCGTTGGTTTCTATGGCAATGCCGTTGCGTTGTTATACCAACGCTAAAAACAACAATAACAGCAATGCAGTTTGCAATGACGACGTGCTGGATTCTTATTATTATGGATTTCATCTTATGAGGCAGCGGCGAAAAAAACGCAGGAAGCTGGAATGTGCGGCTTTATTTTGTGCTGCCGTCTCCGCTGGTTTCAAAACTCAAAGAGGTGCGTATACTAGCAGTATATTGTCTTTTTCCGCTTGACTTGCTGTTCGCAACAACACAAGCTTGTTTCTGTAAAAACGTGAAAAAGCTAGACTAAATCCGATCTGACCGGTCAGACTGAAACGGATTTCCAGGAATGCGATTTGAATAGGATTCCAAACCACATATGAATGTAGCTCGAAACGGATTTGCAAAATTCGGATTTCATGTAGTTCGTCGCCGTTCAGACTATTTAAATATGATCGGATTGCAATCGGATTTGCACAAAAATCGGATTTGGGCTGACAGGCTGAACGAGTCTTTACTCACCCTCAGGTCAACCATTATATTAGGGGGACGCCCCGCCCCCAACGGCCCCCGTTGAAGGTCAATTTAATTTAATTTTATATATAGCGCCAGATCACAACAGAAGTCATTTTAGGTCACCTTTCCTATAGAACAGGTCTTACACCTTGAAAAAAGAACACCTTGTTTTGTTATTAAAGAACACGATGTTCTTTAATAAAAGAACACCTTGTTCTTTTATTAAACAAAATAAATAGCCTTACATTATTTATCTAATTTACACACACTGCAAAAAATGCTTTTCTATCTTAAATTTTTTGTCTTGTTTCCAGTCAAAACATCAAAAAAATCTTAAAATCAAGAAGGATTTTCTAGACAAGTAAAAATTATTGTCTTGTTTTCAGAAAAAACAAGTCAAAATTAAGTGAGTTTTTGCTTGAAACAAGCAAAATAATCTGCCAATGGGGTAAGCAAAATAATCTTGTTTTCTGTTTGAAATAAGATTATTTAATCAAAAATGATCTCTATTGAGCCATGTTCACTTGCATTAGATGGAGAAAAATCCTGGAATGTTTTCTTCTAAAACCTTCATTTCTCTTCAGCTGAAAAAAAGTCTTGTACATCTTAGATGGCCTGGAGGTGTAAATAATCAGGAAACTGCCTGCAGGTGGGTGTTACTATGAATTGGTGACTAATTAACCTGCCGATATTTGTCCATTTCCAGATCTCACCTCATAAAGGCTGACATGGCACGTCTGATCATTGGACTCGTTTATGCGCTCTTCCAGGAGATGCTGCAGCAACATGCCGGCCTGGGAGGTTTTAGAGATGGAGTCGTAAAGACCCTCCAGTCGGCCGTAAGTCAGGTAGTTCAAAATGTTTAGACCGTTGTCAATGAAGAGACGCACAAACTGGGGTTTATCGTTCTCCAGGGCATCAGTCATGGATACTTCAAGATCTTCATACTGTTTATGTCCAAATATAACAACTTCAATCATTCACATCACATAACGCATAAAAGATTAGTAGTGGACATTTTTTATATGAATGCAAGGAATGCTTTTGTGATTGGTCATAAATTCCTGTGCTCAAATGTATTGATCAGTCTGAAATGTGGAGAAATATGGAATGAGTTGGTCAATCAGTTAAAGTATATTTAATAGTACCATAACCTCTCAAAAGATACACTACCATTCAAGTTTGGGGTGGTAAGATTTTTTAAAAGACATCTCTTCTGCCCACCCAGGCTGCATTTATTTGATCAGAAATACAGTAAAAACAGTAATACTGTGAAATATTACTACAATTTAAAATAACGTTTTTCTATTTGAATATAATTTAAAGTGCGATTTATTCCTGTGATGCAAAGCTGTGATGCATCATTTCTCCAGTCTTCAGTGTCACATGATCCTTCAGAAATCATTCGGATTTGCTGCTCAAGAAACATTATTATTATCAACTGTTGAAAACTTCTGCTTATTAATAATGGTGTGTTGCTTAATATTTTTGTGGAAACCGAAATGTTTTCAGGATTCTTTGATTAATGGAAAGTTCAAAAGAACAAAATGAAATTGAAATGTTTTGCAACATGAATGTCTTTACTGCCACTTTTGATCAATTTAATGTGTCCTTGCTGAATAAAAATATTCATTTCTTTATTATTGACCCCAACTTTTTGAACAGTAGTGTACATAAAAATGTAAAAAAATAAAGGACATGAAGTCATTTATGTGAATGACACTTTCAGTTTTGCCACTTAGATTTATGAATTTGGCAGATGCTTTTATCCAAAGTGACTCTTCATTCAATGTGTACATTTAATCAGTTCATCCTGGGAATCAAACCCAAGACCTTGGCCGTTTTAGTGCCATGCTGTGCTGTTTGAACTACAGTAACACTCAACAGCTTCCCTTAGTTCAGAAGCTAACTGAATATTTCTCACAATTCTCTACTGTACCTTCCAGTCGATGTTTCCACTGAACAGTTCACTCTTGGCGATGTCCACTCTGTTCCAGGTTACAGCCAGCTTCAACTCATCAACATAGGGGTTAGTAGACATCGAAACCCGCTGTTTACTCGCTAACACATACACACAGCAAAATTATGTAGATTAAAAATATATGAAATGTATAAACATCAAAGTACACTGTAGACAGAAAAGGTTAGAAGTTAAAGTGACACAAACACTGCAACAACCAGTTTAAATCTACCTTGAACAAGCACTTTAAGCATCACAGTGTCAAAATCATCCACTCCTTCTGCGTGATAAATGGAGATGAGGTCTTTGTTCTGGTAGATGCTTAAAACCTTTCAGAAGCCAGCCAAGCAGCAAGAAAAAAAAAATCAGTGCTTAAAAAAAACATGCCTGTGACATGTCATCTTAACCAGAGGTCCAATTAAAAATTATGACTGTTTTTTGCTTTTCAGGTGAATTAATCACATAAGTGAATGAAAAAAACTAAATATTAAATATCATGGCTTAAAATTTACCAAGTAATCCACTATTGTGTAGAGGGGGTTCAAAATGACAATTTTCACCTGACATTTGGAGCCAAATTACAGAGGGGATGACTTTAGAAAGATAACAACATCATTTTATTTTTATACAGTGATTGAAAATGAAAGTCAATTTGTCGTTCATCGTTATTTATGTTTGATTAAGTACAGAGTGTGACATTTACCTTATCAACAAGCTTGTCCATGTCTTGCTCTGAAGGAAAGTGTTTCTTTACTTTCATGGTTATTCGTTCTCTAAGCTCCATGTTGGAAGACCCTTCCTCCTCCTCTTCTCCTCCAAACGCAGACATCGGAGCAGATTGCACATTCTCCACAATGTCGCTCACAAGATTAGCAAGTCCACCCGAACCAGCCAGAACCAACCAGGGCATTGAATTCTTTAGAGAGATTTCTAATGCCTGAGATGAAGAAACATGGTAAGAGAACAACTAAAGGGGTAGTTTGCTCAAAAATGAAAAATGGCTGTTAATTTACTCACCCTCAGTGCAAAATATAGGTGACTTTTTTTTCTTCGGTAGAATAGTAAAGAAGATTCTTAGCTAAAACCATGGTCCTTAGTGATTCATAAAAGGCAAGTTAGAGGCTACCGGCACTTGAGAGTCAAAAAAGCATACACAGACAAGACAAAATTGATACCTGTGACTCCAGACAATATATATTGAGGTATTATGAAGCAAAACAATTGGTCTGTGCAAGAAACTGAACATTATTTATGTAATCCACAGCCTCAGGAATCTGATTCTTTTCCCCAAACTGGTTCACGCAACAATGTCACATACACAGATATATTACTGGAGGACCCAATAATGATATGAAACGCTGATGTTTTACATGGCTAAAACTAGGGCTGCCCCCTAATAGTCGACTAACAGTTAGTCGACTAGAAGAGGCTTAGTCAACCAAAATGTTATTAGTCGCAGAAAAAAATGTTTACATTTGCGAAGTCATGCAGTCCGTGACGGACAGATTGTTAACGGCTGGTCTATGTGGTAATACATCGGGTAGGACATCCTAACGCTCGCCTACCATTCATCGACCTCAAATATATCATCTGAAATATGTTAGTAGCAGCAACTTTACATGGCCGCTCAATCTTATGTTAACCTAGAGAAATGTGCGCTATTCAGTGTCTGTATGTCATTTTTGGTCATACAGATAAGAATAATGCGTCTTTTGAATCTGTAAAGACTCTACGTTAATTTGTGTGCACTCATAATAACAACAAAACATTGCGCTTTTGTAAAATAATGAAAGCAACACGATGCGCTTTCTGCCGTCTCGGTCTCTGTGAACTTGAGCGCGATACTCCATGTATACTTGACTTACAGATATGAAAACATATCTATAGAAAGTGAAATGTCTACTTTCAAATATTCTCAGATTATGCAATCCGTAACATGCATACAGGCACATCACTACTGCAGAGATGACGAGTCCGTGTCGCCGACTTCATCTCTTAAGCCGAAAACAAAGAAAGCACTAGTTTATCAAATTATTAAAATGGCACATTCATAATTATTACTTCTGCAGTGCACTGTGGCAAGCTTTATGCGTGCGCTTGAGCGCTTATTAGGCTATGTAGGCAATCAAAGGCTCATTATTATTATTTAAATGGTTTATTAATAAACGTGCGATTAGTCGACTAATGCTTCAAATGATTGACTAATAGTTGGCCAGAAAAATCTTCAGTCGAGGGCAGCCCTAGCTAAAACATATGAAGTGAAAAAACTTCATCAGCTCATCTTTTTAGAAACAAACAAAAACAAAACAAAAAACAAAAAAAATTTTAATTTCGCCCCTTCATTCAAGTACTCATTTCGAGTCGAAGTGACTGTCAGGCAGATCCAACAGTGACTTTTGATTGAGTACCTTGTAGATCTGTGCTGCGAGCCGCGAATTGTTTCAGATGATTTAGTGTGATTTGATGAACTGGTTCATCCAGTTCGCTAAAAAGAACCAGTTCAAAAGAATGATTCATTCGTGAACCGGACGTCACTGCTGACCGTTTGCTTGAGGCTGTGGATTACAGGCAATAATGTTTTAAATAATGTTCAGTTTCTTGCACAGACCAATCGTTTCACTTCAAAAGACCTCAATATATTATTAGGAGCCATGGGTATTCATTTTGTCTTGCCTGTATATGCTTTTTTGACTCTCAATTGCTGGTATCTGCTGACTTGCATTATATGAATCACCAAGGGCTGTGATTTCAGCTCATAATCTTCTTTACTATTCTACTGAAGAAAAAAGTCACCTACATCTTGAATGGCCTGGGCAAATTTTCATTTTTTGGGTGAATTATCCCTTTCAGATGTAGGACAGAGGAAGTTTTGTTTAATATAATTGTAATCTGCTCACCTCCAACATGGAAACTTGTCCAGATATCAGCATATTCAGAACAGGAATGTCAATGCTTGCACTGCCTGCTGAGATGACATATTTAAGCAATCGCAGTGAGTATGAAATCCTTGTTGCTTTCATTAAAGAGATCTTACCATATACATAAAACACATAATACGTTTATACATATTAAACATTATTAATAAATTAATTTTCATTGACTATGGTTAATATTTCATTTGATAAGCTTTGTTGCCTTTATACTTAAAGCTTTGTCTTCTCTTGCAATAGCTCAAAATGACCTTTGTTAAACCAAGGTTTGCTGGTTAGCCTGTTACAAGTCTGTTCAGTGAAATAACTGCAATGAAACCAAGCAATGTAAAGTCAACTCTACATCAGTAATATTTTATTAAACAAGTGTATCATGAACATTTCTGGATCCTGCCTAAGAAGAGCAGAGTGCCATTCAGATTAATTTTGTACCTGGGCGCTGACGTGAAATGTAATCCTCCAGACGGCCTCTGAAACCGACCTCCCCACCTTTACGTCCTTCGGTCCCATCGTCCACCAGAAGGAAAGCCTTGTAGTTATTATCCAGAGAGCAGGTGCCACGTGGAGCATTTTGGACAAAATACTTAGCGGGGAAACTTCCCTAAGAGAAAGAGAAAGACACTGTTTTTCTGAAAGACTGTGAACCATATGCAAAATGCAATGTGCAGTGCTAGTTTATCTACAAATTGGGGTATGATTTTTGCTCTTGAGTGAATAGTTTGTCTATTTTAATGGATATTTTGGAATGGCATACTAACAAACTACTCTTACTATTTCTGAAGTAAATAGCATGTCTGCTCTAAACAGTATGCTATGGAAGCTAGTTTTTGCCACAATTCTGACTTTTTCCATTCGCAATTATAAGTTTGTCTTGCTATAAGACTTTTTCTTGCTATTCTAAGAAAAAAAGAATTGTGAGATATAAACTCAGAATTGTGAGATATAAACTATAGCATATCAGCAACTCTGAGAAGAGAAGTCTGAATTGTGAGACAAAAAGTTGCAAATACCTTTTAAAAATGTTTATTCCATATATTTACAAAAAAAATGGAAGTGGAAATGGAGGTGATTTAAAAAAACAGAATTGTAAGAATTACAGAATCTCAGAATTACAAGTTTATGTAATGAAAAATATTACGGGGTACACGTATTAAATTTTTTCAGCCTGGTTCTCATAAGAGCACCTGGAGATTTGGTTTGGTCCTCACACTGCACATAGTGTGACCCATTAAATATAACTATATAAAAAATAATAATAGTGATATTATTGATATTAGAATATTATTGCCCTTTATTTATTTAGTTTTTTTTATAAAATAATAAACAAAATAATAAAGTGTGATAATACTATTACATTTTAAAATAAAAAGGGAGTATTAAATAGAATAAAAACATCTTATAGTAAACTTAAAAATAAAATGTTAATATTTAATTATTTTATATATATTGAAAATGGGGGGAAAATCTCATTATGAAATAAAGGTCCTCAAATACATGTTGGCCACAATTATTGACACCCTTATATTCAATACTCCTATATCCAATATAAATCGATATATAAATATAAATATATATATTAATCTTTTACATCTGCCTTAAGTTCAACTGTCCCAATACTTATGCTCACATCAGATAGTGGGATGAACTCTAAAAGTGCTGTCCTTTTTATTTGGTAAAATAATTTCATGTTGAAACAGCTAATAATAAAATGTGTCATTCTGTAGTTTTGTCTCATATTCATCTTTTAATCATATATGCATATGTCTTGACTACACAGCAAACAAAGCAATTTTGTCATTACTGTCCCATTACTTATGGAGGGCACTGTATATATATATATATATATAGATATAGATGATCATATACCTCTTCATTTATTCAAAAAGAACATCACTATATATTTTTTCAATTAATAAAAATTAATTCATAAAAATATGTACTTGTACATATTTTATACAACAATTTTGGTTCTCGACTTTGACCAAAGTTCAAATAGTGATGGTATAGAAGAATGTTTATTTTCAATGTGTTCATTTGTATCAAGGGTAAAATATTTAGTCTTAAGTATGCTAGTACTGCACCATAAGTAGAGTTACCTCAGGGTCAACGAGCTGCAGGCGATTATGTACCATTCCCCAAGGAGCAATGCCTATAGGAACCACTTTATTTAAATTGACAGAAGACACTGCGGTGGCGTGATCTCTCACTGCCTCTCCTACACACTTGCCGATGCCTTCCCTCAGCCCTGAGGTTATGATCCACGCTCCTATACATCCAAAATCCAAAATTAACTTTTTTAATTGCCAGAGAAGTTCAGCCAAAGAGAAAGCACATCACACCCCTAATGATCTCACTTTCCTGACATAACCCTGACATTGATGAAATAATTAGTCCAGTTTGAATTTGTGTCAGGGTAGCTGGGCCTTTGATGGCTTACAGTTAGTATAAAGATGAATGTATGATTCATATAATTGCTTGCAATGCCAGTCACTATGTAAATTCACTGTGGTCATGCGCTTCTTTTTCTCATCATGCATTTCAGGTGACATCTACAAACAAAAAGTCACATGGCATACAAACTTCTTCACAAATAAGAGGACAAAACAACTAACAGGTTCTTAAAACAAGCATGTCTGGAGATCTAAACCTTCTATTTAGATATCAACACTTGGTAACACCGTTGTGAAAGTAGCATAAATTAATGTGAAAATGAATGAATAATATTATGTGAGGGGAGAATATGACACCTGTACTCTGTGCCGCTTTAACCAGCCCCTGCCTCAAGACCTCTCGCACCCAGCTCTTGACCCTTGACCTTCCTTCACCGCCAACCACTGACACCACCAGGTTGGGCTGCCCCAGTTTCCAGTGTTGTCTCATGATATCAAAGACCACAAAAGGATCTGTGGTGCTGGAGAGACGCAAGAACTGGAATGAAAAGAAGGATTAAGATGAAAACAGGAATCAAAGAGTAAAAACAGTTTTGTACTGTAACGTTTCTTTAACTACGGACAATTTTTATGTCGTAGGGGTTGATTTTTATTCAAACTTTTTTGTTAAATAAAAGTCAAATTAAAACTATACACTTTTTACCATGACAATTATTTTTGTTGCTTTTTATGCCAAGATTTAGATGAACTAAAACTTAGTTAATTAGTAAACAAAAAAATAATAATTTTAAGAATTAAAGGTGAAAGCAATTGTAAATTACAAGAACAATCACGCAACATATGGTGGTTTCTTCAACTATTGGCAAATTTTCTGTCAAATTAAAACTGTACACTGTTTACAATCACAATTATTTTTGCTGCTTATCAAATGCTTCTAATGTGAAGATTTTTTTTTGCCCTCGTCACAGACCAAAAAATTTATTCTATAAATAATAATTATTTAGTATTTGATTGAACATTAATTAATCTAAACAACAAGTGAAAACATAAACCTTTTTATAATTATAAAAAGAAGGGGATTAAGAACAAAACTAGAATAAAAGCTCATACAGGATTCATCCAGGCTCACTACTGCCACAGTGCCATTAATTTGAACATATGCATGAGGAACTCACATAGCTGTGTCTCTTGCCGGCCCCAGCAAACTCCAGCTCTCCATAGGCATCTGTGGGCTGCTCGGAGGAGTGCTGTGTGCTGTCCCAGTGACTGACCATGGCCGTGCTGAAGTAATCGCCCAAGGCCACTGAAGGATGGGAGTCCCGCGTGGCCCCACACTGACACCGACCGCCATTGCTACAAAAAAACAGACGGAGGATTTGTGCTCTGACTGTTCTACAGAAGAGATACTGGATACTTAATACTGAATAGTCAACCATCTTACCTGAAAGAGTCCTCCACAAATGTCGTGCACAATCTCTTCTTCAATAATTGTGGAATCCAGCTCTAAAATCAATAAATTTACAGAAGTATCCCAATCATTAACATTAGTAAATGCAATAGCTAATATGAACTAATAATGAGCAAATACTTTTTAAAGTATTTCATAAATTGTTGTTAACGTTAAGCAAAGTTGTTCATTGCATGTTCATGTTAGTTCACAGTGCATTGATTAATATTAAGAACTGCAACTTTTTTTATTTTTAAAATGTATAAATAAATGTTCAAATTAACAATGAATAATATTAAGGAAATATTTCACCCAAAAATTTGCTTAAATTTAACTCATCCTCAGGCCTCCCAAGATGTAGATGAGTTTGTTTCTTCATCGAAACAGATTTGGAGAAATTAAGCAGTGCATCACTTGCTCACCAATGAATCTTCTGCAGTGAATGGGTGCCGTCAGAATGAGAGTCCAAACAGCTGATAAAAACATCACAATAATCCACAAGTGTTTCTTAGAAACATGCATCTTTTCCCTTCAGAAGACGTTAATTGATGTACAGGAGTTGTGTGGATTATTGTGATGTTTTTATTAGCTGTTTGGACTCTCATTCTG
>NW_015666203.1:39471-52044 GCF_001515625.1 Sinocyclocheilus rhinocerous
CAGGCCATCCAAGATATAGATGAGTTTGTTTCTTCATCAGAAATGTAGCATTGCTTCACTTGCTCACCAGTGGATGCTCTGCAGTGAATGGGTGCCGTCAGAATGAGAGTCCAAACAGCTGATAAAAACATCACAATAATCCACAAGTGTTTCTTAGAAACATGCATCTTTTCCCTTCAGAAGACGTTAATTGATGTACAGGAGTTGTGTGGATTATTGTGATGTTTTTATTAGCTGTTTGGACTCTCATTCTGACGGCACCCATTCACTTCGGAGGATCCATTGGTGAGCAAGTGATGGAATGCTATGCTACATTTCTCCAAATCTGTTTCGATGAAAAAACAAACTCATCTACATTTTAGCTGGCCTCAGAGAGAGTCAATTTTCAGCGAGTATTTATTTGTGGGTGACCTTTGGGTGAAATATTCATACTTGAGGTGAAAAGATAAAGAAGCATTGTTCATTGTGAGTTCATGCAAACTAATAGCCTAATAGTTAACGAATGAAAACTTAATTTAATGTGTTATCATCTGACTCCACTTGTAATTTCATCATTAGGTCCCCACCCACTCCTTTCATCAAGAAAGCAAGCCAGACCTGTTTACCCTTTATAGAACCTCATCACTTATTTAGACTATAAGAACTCTGTGTTTGGTGTCCCTGCAGTGTTTGTCTGGAACACTGAAACATTAAAGCACAAACTTTATTCATGCACAGTACAAATAACTACTAATATTCTTCAGAGGAATATGGGGTAATTCTTTTTGGAGAAATGGGATAAGAACTTGAAACTGTTCAAGGTACATCTTCTGAGAATTAATTATTTAATGAATGCAACTTTGAATGAAATGATGTGGGTGCGCTTGTTTTTGTGGTTTATGAGGACACAAATTTGTATAATGACATGGGTATGACATAGGTATTCCAACATGAAGCCGATTTATGAGGACGCTTTTGGTGTCCCCGTAATTAAAAAGGCTTACAAATCATACACAATGAGTTTTTTTGAAAATCTAAAAATGCACAAATTTTCCTGTGAGGGGTAGATTTCGTTGTAGGGTGATAGAAAATACCATTATGCCTATGGAGAGTCCCTGTAAACCATAAAAACCAACGTGTGTGTGTCTTTGTGTATACTGTAAAATTCAACCTACTAAAATTGAATACATTGATTAGAATTTAATTACTTTAGTAGAACATGGAATTTAAAATCCATAAAATTGAAAATTAATGTTTTACCCTGTTTATGTCATCATTTTTTAAAGCTTGTAAGTCACTTTATATATAAACAACAGATGGAAATCTGAAAACAAAAATATATTTTACTGTACATGTAAACTAGGGGTTTTAATATGCTCCCTTTAAAACAAAGACCACCACAAAATCATAATATATTTTAAACACTTATAATACATTTACAAAGTACAACAAATGTAACTGCGCTGTAACATGTAGCCTACACTGTAGTTGGTAAAAATATGACCAATGATGAAGAAGCACATGCCAAACACACCTGCAGTCTTGTAATAACCCATGGTATGTTGTTTTAGAGAAACTCCCTGCAGTCCTGCTCATTGCCAACATTAAATCGAAACGATACCGAATTGCAAGCAGTCTTTCTTTGCATTATTAATAACATAAGAAATTACCATTAAACGGCCGGAGCATCCTTGTCAACACAAAATCAAGGCAAAGAAGTGCTTCAGTTGTAGCTACAGGTGCGGTAAGCCGTTTTCTGACAGACCTACCAGATCTTGTTTTGGCATCAGGGCCACTGCACCTTCCTCAACTTCCTTTTCATTCATCTTGCCTTGTTCATGGACTTTATGAAGTCGCTGTATGTCGTGAGTTTCACCTCAGAGCGCTCTGCTGCTGCAGCAGCACGTGATGTCCATGACACCCGCGAACGAAGTGCGGGAAAGCTCGAGACTCTCGGTGTAGGCTACCTGAGAAATCAGGTGTAACCAGCGCAGGGTGTGGTTACTGAGGAGAGGCACGTGAGTGGAGGAAAAAAGACGGTTCATTGTACGTCATCTTGCCTTGTTCATGGACTTTATGAAGTCGCTGTTTGTCGTGAGTTTCACCTCAGAGCGCTCTGCTGCTGCAGCGCGTGATGTCCATGACACCCGCGAACGAAGTGCGGGAAAGCTCGAGACTCTCGGTGTAGGCTACCTGAGAAATCAGGTGTAACCAGCGCAGGGTGTGGTTACTGAGGAGAGGCACGTGAGTGGAGGAAAAAAGACGGTTCATTGTACGTTACACAAAGGATTTGTCTGGGTAGGTTGTTTTTAAAAATCACAGTCAACAAAATTCCTTGTTAGTTATCTGATTATCTCATTGCTTGTTGCTCACTATATTGATTCATGATTTAGTGTACAACGTAATTTTTTATCTTGTGTTTTTTTATATTTTATTATTAAAAGATATATATAATATTTAAGAAATACATTATATACCTGTGTGATTTTAGATTTAATTATTTAACAAATAAAATAAATATTTAATTAAAATTAGGGCTGGGATGGAGGCTCAGCAACACCATTTTTGCCCTAAAATGTTTCCCCTAAAATGTCCCCCTCATCACTTTGTAAATTTTATTTTTAATCATAACGATTTCATTCTTTATTTTTAATTTATACTGAAATATTATTAAAATATGCCAAATATTTTGAGTACCAAATATATATATATATATATAAGTGCTGTCAAACGATTAATCGCGATTAATCGCATCCAAAATCTTTTAAAGCCCCATGATATCCTCTATATTCACAAGAGCAAAATAACTATGTTATATTGTTGGACAACACAAACTGCAGACCATAAATGTTATTTATTCATTATACTTTTGTCAACTTTATGTACATTTTTAAATAGAATACATATAACCTTTATACAATAAGAGCAGCCTAAACAAAGTCTATCAAAGACATGCAATATCTTAGTTAATTAGTTAATACAATATACAAATAGTTAACTTATTTGAACTCTTTTTTTATATAGAAACATCCTGAGCAGTACCAGTCAAATACATTCTGTTCTCTGAAGAATGAGCAGAAGCTCATCTGTGATGTGTATTCTTAGCGTCCATATCCTGTTGGGTCATTTGCCTTTTTGGATTCGTCTTTTCCGTTGCTCTGACCCATTCGGTATAACTTGCTCGCCAGGTTGTGTACTTGACATGTCCCAAACTGACAACCTCTTTGAGCTGCTCGCCTTCTGCAGAGAGACAAGACAAATGTGAATCCATGTGTGTAATTCATATTTGATATTAACTTAAATCCCAAGAAATCAACACAAAATATATATATGTTTATATTTATATATATGTATACTACCATTCAAAAGTTTTTGGTTTGAAAGAACATATTCGTAAGAACAACATTCTTTTATTCAGCAACGATGCATTAAATGTATAAAAAGTGACAGAAGAAAACATTTATAAGAGACATTTACAAAATATTTCTACTTCAAATAATAAATGCTGTTCTTTTAAACCTTCGGTTCATCAGAATCCTGAAAAAAACTATTGTATTGGGGTTTCCATAAAAATATTTAGCAACTTTTCAACATTGATAATAATCAGAAATGTTTCTTGAGCAGCAAATCAGCATATTAGAGTAATTTCTGAAGGATCATGTGACACTGAAGACTGGAGTAATGATGCTGAAAATTCAGCTTTGATCACAGGAATAAATTATATTTTAAAATGTTTTCAAACAGAAAACAGTTATTTTAAATTGTAATAATATTTCACAATATGACTGTTTTTACTGATCAAATAAATGCAGCCTGACCCTGAACGTTTGAACGGTAGTATATATTCTTTCATGTTTAGCTCTCACTTACTCTCTGGCTTTTTGAAGGATGGTTTGTAGCAGCAGAGAAGAGGCTGCATTTAAATCTGGTTTTCTGGTGGTTTTGGTCTCCCCTGATGGAGTCTCTCTGCCAGTGTCGATCAAGGTCACGTCTCTTGACCTCTGTATGCTCTTCACTAATGAGAGGCTTTCTGTCTGTGTCCTGTTTAAAAATACATGTGACAGTGAATATACTTTGTGTGTGTGTGTGTCTGTCTGTGTCTGTGTCTGTGTGTGTGTGTGTGTGTGTGTGTGTGTCTGTGTCTGTGTCTCTGTGTGTGTGTACCTGTTTTTCTATTCTGGTGGGGACTTAAACCTGAATACACACAGACTCATGGGGACTCATGTCACGGTGGGGACCTAAATTGAGGTCCCCACGGGTAAACAAGCTAATAAATCACACAGAATGAAGTTTTTTGAAAATCTAGAAAATCAGAAAGTTTCCTGTAAGGGGTAGGTTTAGGTGTAGGTTTGGTGTAGGGCAATAGAGAATATGGTCTGTACAGTATAAAAACCATTACGCCTATGGGTGTGTGTGTGTGTGTGTGTGTTGAAAGTGCACACACCTCTGTGTCTGTCTCACTGGTGTGGTTGTGCTCATCGGTATAGTCAGCAACAGCAAAACAGCCACTTCCATAATGGTATGACCTAGAGATGTAAATTGCACACAATTTATAATACATTTAAATGTATTATATATAAACATTAGGTCTAAGGTCAATATATAAGTATATAGATATAATATATAGGCTTGTGTGTGTGTGTGTGATTTCAGTATCATGATATAGTATTGTTAATATTTTGAATTAGATTATATTTTTAAATGTTTATTTTAATTTAGTTCAAGTTTTAGTAATTTTGTTGTGTGTTTTTGTCATTTTATTAGTTTTTGTTTGCAAATTTTTTTTAGTTTTAAGGCATAGTTCACCCAAAAAAATGCCAATTTCCCCTCATGCTATTCCAGACCTGTTTCTGTTGAACACAAAAGAAGATATTTTGAAGAATGTTTGTAACCACAAACAGCTGGCGGTAGCCATTGACTTCCGTAGTATGGAAAAAAAATACCATGGAAGTCAATGGCTACCATCAACTGTTTTGTTACCCTCATTCTTTACAATATTTTATTTTGTGTTCAACAGAAAAAAAAATTAATAATATGAGAAACGATGCCTTAGCAACTATGTGAAATAAAATACATTTACGTTTTTCAGATATTGTATTTTATTTCAGTTATTTTACTTGTTTATTACATTTCAAGTAATTTAAATATATGTATGGTTTTTAGTTAATAAAAATAATCCCAATAAATATATAAACAGTAATATTACATATTACAAAAATTTACCTTGCATAGAAGGGAGACACTTGAGAAAGCTTTTTGTCCTGACCATCAATCCTTAGAAGCAATATCGCACTGATGAGAAGAATTAAATATGGTCCACTCTGTCTAAGACTTTCCTTTGAGAAAAGCATGTAAGCTCTAAACTCTCCTTGTGCCACCTCTGTATTTATATGACAGAGGGAAGGGGGCGGGGTTAAGTAAGAAGGTGTGTCCTCAACTGTGGTGTATTGTAACGAAGTAATAATACTTCGTTACAGTACTTAAGTATTTTTGGGGAGTATCTGTACTTTACTTGAGTTTTTATATTTCTGCCAACTTTTACTTCACTACATTTCCTAATTAAAATGTATACTTTTACTCCGATACATTTCCCCGAAGCATATTCGTTACATACTACAAAATAGTCAGAAGTCAGAAGAACACGGACTGCAGGAAAGCAGATTTGACGAATCAGTGGTCTGGCGTTTGCAAGTTAGACTCCTAAAACACCTTTGCTCATGTGTAAACCAAACAAGTGCGCGCACTTCGAGTCTGGGGTGTGCGATACACAGCATCATCTGCGATAATATGGTAAGTGTTGTTGTAATGATGTGCGATCTGACATTATCAAGTAGGCTATATCACCAAATCACACACAGAGTGCACGCACTTTTAATTTTTCATGCACTGTAAAATAACCATACATATAATAAAATGACAAGAGATCACATATAATAAGAAATAATTTTTAGATGTCTCAAAAGAAATCATAATGCTGACTATACACTAAAAAATGCTTGGTTAAATACAACCCAGTGCTGGGTAAAATAGGGACAAACCCAGGAATTGGGCTGTTTTGACCCAGCGGTTGGGTTAAATGTTTAACCCAACCTTCTGGGTAGTAACCCAACCGCTGGGTCAAAACAACCCAATTGCTGGGTTTGTCCCTATTTTACCCAGCACTGGGTTGTATTTAACCCAGCATTTTTTAGAGTGTATATAGTTGTAGTTTACCTTCCTGCTTAATAGACAACTCTGCATCTCTGTTTAAGCTGGTAGAGGTAACATTTACTGTAGTTGATTATGTGCATTTTATGTGTTTCTTTTCTCTAACACTCTAGTACCTTCTTTCTACTTATGACTCACCTCCTTATTACGTCTCAAAGGGGAACTGTTTGTTCCCGAAAGGTTTTTTCAGTTCTCTCACCTGCCGGAAAGCCATCTCTTAAAATAGCCCCTCCTCACACACAAGCTTTCCTTTATCGCTCCACTTTTCCTGTCGTTTTGTTCCCTTGACTTGAGTCACACTTTTTTTCCAGCTCTTTCTTCTTCTTTTTTTCCATGCCCTTGGCACTTCAGATCCCCTCCAGTTCTGTCAATTCCCATCGGTATTCCCAAGCGGGTATTTTTTCGGATGGCATGAGGTCTCTCTCTCAATGCGGTCTCCAAATAAAATCTTTTCAGACAGTCAGGAACTTCCAGGAATTTTGAGGTGTCATTTGAATTCAGCTATATAAAGGAGATGACTGTTCATTCAGAGCCCTTTTCCCCTATTCTCATCCTCTTTTCTTGATTTTCCCCCCTCGTGCTTGTTCACTGTTTCCCTATAGACTCTATTGTGCGCTTTTCCTGCTTTGGACATCTGGAGTTGTTTTCCCAGTCTGAGGAGCCGCTGGGATCCTCAAGCTCTTCAACCAAGTGCCACCTGCAAACATTTATGTACGTCATATACAAACATGTATCATATAGTGATGGCTTGTTATAGGACAGAAACACATAATTCACCTGACTCGGTTTACATTATTATTCTAGTTTGTATATGCTTTCCTGCTGTTTTCTTGTGACCGTGACATTGATATGCAGCAGGTCATGGAAAGAACTGTGTGGAATTGTAGCATGCATCTTAAAGAGGCCTAATGTGCTTTGGGTTTCTTATTAACAGACAATTTCTGCAGCTGTTATGGTTTAAACAAACTCAAAGACTGATTGATATTAAATATAGGTCTTTACACCATTAAAAATAAAGGTTCCAAAAGGGTGTTTTTGCAGTGATTCCACAGAAGAAACATTTTGGGCTCCTTAAAGAACCTTTCATTAAACAGTTCCTGAACAATTTAATAAAAAACATTTTATGGAATGGAAAGATTCCATGGATGTTAAAGATTTTTCACAGAACCACAGATGTGACAAGAATGTTGATTTTCTTGTTTTATTTTTCTACGTAAATAATGTTGTTATAATCATGTTAAAGAAATGTTTATACATGTTTTATTTATTTATTTATTACCTTTTTTGTATTTTATGCTGCTTGCAAGACATTGACATTCAAAAATCAAACATTCTGTGTAGCATCGATCAGTTATAGTTAACTAAAAGTAAAGCTATTAAAAATAGTTATTTGGTAATTCAAATAAATTAAAATAAAATATTAATTACTAAATTACAGTAAAATTTTAATAAAAAATTGATGAAAGCTACAAATAAAACACTAATGAAAACACTAATAAAGATGAGAAAGGCACATACACTCTAAAAAATGCTGGGTTAAATATAACCCAGCGCTGCCCAACCGCTGGGTTTGTCCCTTTTTAACCCAGCGCTGGGTTATATTTAACCCAGCATTTTTTAGAGTGTAACAAAATTACTAAAAATTTTAATTAAAACTGAAAATATACTAATAAAAGCTAATTAAAAATATCACTATAATAGTTTATAAATAATACTTAAATGGCTTCAAATGAGGCACAAACATTCTACCAAATATGACTATACTTTTGTTCTCAAATTTCAGCCTTTGTGCACTCTAAAAAATGCTGGGTTAAATACAACCTAGTGCTGGGTAAAATAGGGACAAACCCAGCAATGTTGTATTTAACCCAGCATTTTTTAGAGTGTGTGTTTTAATGATAAATATCTATTTTTCGTATGTAAGCCTGATAGAAGAAAAAGTCATCAAGCCACACTTTGCATTTCATCTATTGGCATGGCACTTGTTCGGTCTACATGTTGCCAAAATCACATGTTTTCATGTGAGTTGTTGTCATTTTATAACACATTATCTGTCCGAGTCAGTGATAGTCAGTCAGTGAGACTCTGAAAACAATAACTATTTAATTTAATTTAATTTAATTTTATTTTATTTTATTTTGTTTTGTTTTGTTTTGTTTTGTTTTATTATTATTTATTTTTTTTTAACTTTTGTTCCTGTAACAATTGACAGATGTTTGTGACTTTATTCAGATTCACCTCTATTCATCTTGACTCACTGAGCACGACACAATCACTTCTTGGTACGGCGGAGCTTGTCAACAGGATGTAAGTGGCAGGTGTGGATGCAGGATTTGAGTAACACTTGATTAAGAGCAGAAGAGGCGCTGTTGATAGAGCACTTATTGTGATTTATGCTTGTGTACGGCAGTTTGTTGCGATAAGGAAAGGTGACACAGGTTTATTCTCATGTGAATTGCTGTGTGTATCATTTCAAACATTTCCCTATCTTTAACAGACACATCCTGTTGTTGATTGCCATTATATATATAACGTAATACAGTAGCGTAAAAATAAAAATGATGGAACACACATAACAAAATGTATTACTTTATTCAACTTGATAATAATAATACAATTTTAACTATGGCTTGTCCCATAACCTGAATGAGGATTAAACCTTTCAAAATACATACTACATCCAGTAGATTGTACTTTACATTGTAAATGATTTGTTATTTTAAATAAACTTAATTAAATTTTAACTATGGCTTACGAAAAGCTAAAACTATAGTTAAGATGTGTGTGTGTGTGTGTGTTTAGAGGGAAAAGAGAAAACCCCATTTTTTGGCTTTTCAAAATATATTTTGCATCCAGTGGATTGTATCTTACATAGTAAATGATTGTTTTTTTGTTTTTGAACATTACATAATAATAATTAAAAAAAAGTAATTTAGAGAAAAATATCACACCCTTAGGTCTGCACGTTGGGTAGAGTATTTAAATTGAACAAAACAAAGCAGCTTTGTCTGTTTTCAGTTTATTATTTTGCGTTTAGGCTATTAATCTTTTATGGATTGATAATTATGTTTGATTACATGTTTGCGCCTTACATGTTTACCTTGGAACAGTCAGTTTTCATCATGTCACGGTTTTCTATTGAACTGCCACCTTGTGGCTACTGTATGTCTGCACATCGACTGGATCTGCTGTAAGGTTATTTATAGTATGAGTGAATAGAGATGAAGTGAAAAGACATTAAAGGATTAGAGCATAACTAATGCACTGCGGGATTACAGACAAACGGGGGGGGGTAGAGACAGAGCTGGAGGTAAACAGAGACAGAAAAAGACAGAGAAAGAGCTAGATAAAAGGCCTGCAGGTAAAGAGAGAGAATCACATCGACTGAGCGACTGATTCAAATCCTATAGAAATGAAAGATTGAAAGGCTCCAGCACACTGCATCCTGCATGGCACACTCAGGTGAAGACACACTCACGGGTAAGAGGATGAACAAACACATATAAAGGAGACAAATGTTTTGGTCTGGAATTCTGGTTGCAAATCTGGAATTGACTTATATGCCCGCTTATATTTCTGTTTTTTATATGTTAATTTCATATTAATGTCTTGACAAGGATTCTATTTTGCCATTTCAATTATTAATCTAAATATTTTTTCATAAATTTATATAAATATGTAAAAGTATGTTTAAATAAACATATATATTTCATTTTATAAATGTAATATTGCAATTAATATAATTAATTATATCTATAAATAATTTATTATATTGCAATATTACATTTATAAAAAATTTGAACATTACATAATAATAATTAAAAAAAAGTAATTTAGAGAAAAATATCACACCCTTAGGTCTGCACGTTGGGTAGAGTATTTAAATTGAACAAAACAAAGCAGCTTTGTCTGTTTTCAGTTTATTATTTTGCGTTTAGGCTATTAATCTTTTATGGATTGATAATTATGTTTGATTACATGTTTGCGCCTTACATGTTTACCTTGGAACAGTCAGTTTTCATCATGTCACGGTTTTCTATTGAACTGCCACCTTGTGGCTACTGTATGTCTGCACATCGACTGGATCTGCTGTAAGGTTATTTATAGTATGAGTGAATAGAGATGAAGTGAAAAGACATTAAAGGATTAGAGCATAACTAATGCACTGCGGGATTACAGACAAACGGGGGGGGGTAGAGACAGAGCTGGAGGTAAACAGAGACAGAAAAAGACAGAGAAAGAGCTAGATAAAAGGCCTGCAGGTAAAGAGAGAGAATCACATCGACTGAGCGACTGATTCAAATCCTATAGAAATGAAAGATTGAAAGGCTCCAGCACACTGCATCCTGCATGGCACACTCAGGTGAAGACACACTCACGGGTAAGAGGATGAACAAACACATATAAAGGAGACAAATGTTTTGGTCTGGAATTCTGGTTGCAAATCTGGAATTGACTTATATGCCCGCTTATATTTCTGTTTTTTATATGTTAATTTCATATTAATGTCTTGACAAGGATTCTATTTTGCCATTTCAATTATTAATCTAAATATTTTTTCATAAATTTATATAAATATGTAAAAGTATGTTTAAATAAACATATATATTTCATTTTATAAATGTAATATTGCAATTAATATAATTAATTATATCTATAAATAATTTATTATATTGCAATATTACATTTATAAAAAAAATTTTTTGTAAATGACAAATTATAAATTTATTACATTAATTTTGAATCAAAAATTTACTTGAAAATATTGCATTTCAGAATTTAATTTTATAAATAACATTTCATTTTATATAGTAAATAGTTTAGTTATAAATTATTTAGAATTTACATTTATTATGTATATTATAAATGATTACATCTATTACATTAAATATGAATCATGTTTATTATACATTTCAAATATTAATATCAGAATGTTTTGGTTTGTTGTTGTTTTTAGTTTGTACCTTTTTTGCTTTAATAATGGATTGATTACACTGAGCGATAATTTATTACTTTTGATTAGTGAATTAGAAAATATTTGTATTAATTTTTTTTACGTTAAACATTTCTTTGATTTGGATTCTTCCATAAAGCTGTTCATTTTCTTAAAATCACAGATTTTTAACGGTGTCAGATTTCTGAGCCCCACCTTAGATGTTTTTGGCAAATGATTTATTGTTTGTTTATGTATGTGCGTTTGTGTTTTTGTGCAGTGATGAATATAGAGAGGATTATCGAGTGTATCAGAGAGGACGATCAGAAAGGACTGAAGGCAGAACTACAGCAATTTAATCGAGAGGTACTTACAATTAACTAAAGACTGATTATATTCCATCCAGTGCATCCAAAACCAATGTATTAATACATGTCATTATCAAACAATCTACTTTGTTGTGTACTCAAACTCACATATTATGTAACAACTCTTTTCTAATTCAACATTTTCGCTCTCTTCTAGTATGCGCAGTGTTTCTTCTATGATTTGGAGGAGAGGGAGAGAAGAAAAGTAAGAGATATTTGAGTGCAGTTACACATACACATTCAGAAATAAGGTGTCCTCTAACTGTGCTCATATTTTAGATTTCTGTATATGAATTCCATAGAGTTTTTTGAGCCGTGCCGTTTTCCTCTGGGCAGGCTGCATGTCCTCAGTTGTCTGCTGATACTGCAGTTGACTTGATCCTCGGCCTGCAGCTCATTAATATTTAGACCATAATCTCTCTACTAAATCCATCCCAGATAGCAAGCCAGTGTTGATGTGTGTACGTTAATTGCATTCAATTACAAAGTGATGCTGGTTTAGTATCATTTTTGCATCCTCAGTAAATGTTGAGACACTGTTGAAATTTCAACCAAAAAAAAAAAAAACGATGTAAATTGTTCACTGAATTTGAGTTATGATGTGATGCTGATTTTACATTTTAATGATTTCAATCTCAACCAAAATGATGGTTTGGATGAAAACTCAACATTATATCTATATCCGGGATATATTTCTCTCTTCCTGGTCTGTTAGCCCTGTTACTGATTGTTAAAACACAAAACACAAACTTAGAATATTCACACATTTGACAGAATGTTTTTTTGTGTGTTATCTTTTGGGTCGGTTCAATAATTTTCTCATTTTTCTGTTGTTTGGCTGCTTATTCAATCTAAAAAAAAAAAAAAGAGGCTGGAGCTGGAAGAGGTATTATTTTCTTTTTCTTTTCTATGACATCCTGAAAACGATTTGACAATTGTTAACCCTCTGGTGGTGTTCCGCTATTTTAAACAGAAAATTCTTACCTTTTGAATTTTATTTAATTTAATTTTTATTTAATTTAATTTTTATTTTATTTAATTTTTATTTTATTTAATAAAATGTTTTTTTTTTTTTTTTTTTTTTTT